>NW_027593481.1:0-31581 GCF_964213995.1 Mustelus asterias
AGGGGTCAGAGAGAGAGTGGCGCAGGGGTCAGAGAGAGAGAGACGCAGGGGTCAGAGAGAGAGAGGCGCAGGGGTCAGAGAGAGAGAGGCGCAGAGGTCAGAGAGAGAGAGAGAGACACAGGGGTCAGAGAGAGAGAGAGAGAGACGCAGGGGTCAGAGAGAGAGAGGCGCAGGGGTCAGAGAGAGAGAGAGAGACGCAGGGGTCAGAGAGAGAGAGAGAGGCGCAGGGGTCAGAGAGAGAGAGACGCAGGGGTCAGAGAGAGAGAGAGAGGCGCAGGGGTCAGACAGAGAGACACGCAGGGGTCAGAGAGAGAGAGACGCAGGGGTCAGAGAGAGAGAGAGAGACGCAGGGGTCAGAGAGAGAGAGGCGCAGGGGTCAGAGAGAGAGAGACGCAGGGGTCAGAGAGAGAGAGACGCAGGGGTCAGAGAGAGAGAGAGACGCAGGGGTCAGAGAGAGAGAGACGCAGGGGTCAGAGAGAGAGAGACGCAGGGGTCAGAGAGAGGGAGACGCAGGGGTCAGAGAGAGAGAGACGCAGGGGTCAGAGAGAGAGAGACAGACGCAGGGGTCAGAGAGAGAGAGAGGCGCAGGGGTCAGAGAGAGAGAGACACAGGGGTCAGAGAGAGAGAGAGACACACAGGGGTCAGAGAGAGAGAGAGACACAGGGGTCAGAGAGAGAGAGAGAGAGAGACGCAGGGGTCAGAGAGAGAGAGAGACGCAGGGGTCAGAGAGAGAGAGGCGCAGGGGTCAGAGAGAGAGAGGCGCAGGGGTCAGAGAGAGAGAGACGCAGGGGTCAGAGAGAGAGAGACACAGGGGTCAGAGAGAGAGAGAGAGACACAGGGGTCAGAGAGAGAGTCGCAGGGGTCAGAGAGAGAGAGAGAGAGAGGCGTAGGTGTCAGAGAGAGATAGAGAGACACAGGGGTCAGAGAGAGAGAGAGACGCAGGGGTCAGAGAGAGAGAGAGACGCAGGGGTCAGAGAGAGAGAGACGCAGGGGTCAGAGAGAGAGAGACGCAGGGGTCAGAGAGAGAGAGACGCAGGGGTCAGAGAGAGAGAGACGCAGGGGTCAGAGAGAGAGAGACGCAGGGGTCAGAGAGAGAGAGACGCAGGGGTCAGAGAGAGAGAGACGCAGGGGTCAGAGAGAGAGAGACGCAGGGGTCAGAGAGAGAGAGGCGCAGGGGTCAGAGAGAGAGAGAGAGGCGTAGGGGTCAGAGAGAGAGAGAGAGAGACACAGGGGTCAGAGAGAGAGAGACGCAGGGGTCAGAGAGAGAGAGACACAGGGGTCAGAGAGAGAGAGGCGCAGGGGTCAGAGAGAGAGAGAGACGCAGGGGTCAGAGAGAGAGAGAGAGGCGTAGGGGTCAGAGAGAGAGAGAGAGAGACGCAGGGGTCAGAGAGAGAGAGAGAGACGTAGGGGTCAGAGCGAGAGAGAGAGACGCAGGGGTCAGAGAGAGAGAGAGAGAGACGCAGGGGTCAGAGAGAGAGAGAGAGAGACACAGGGGTCAGAGAGAGAGAGACGCAGGGGTCAGAGAGAGAGAGAGAGACGCAGGGGTCAGAGAGAGACGCAGGGGTCAGAGAGAGAGAGAGAGAGAGACGCAGGGGTCAGAGAGAGAGAGAGACACACAGGGGTCAGAGAGAGAGAGAGGCGTAGGGGTCAGAGAGAGAGACGCAGGGGTCAGAGAGAGAGAGACGCAGGGGTCAGAGAGAGAGAGACACAGGGGTCAGAGAGAGAGAGATGCAGGGGTCAGAGAGAGACGCAGGGGTCAGAGAGAGAGAGAGAGTCGCAGGGGTCAGAGAGAGAGAGAGAGACACAGGGGTCACAGAGAGAGAGAGGCGCAGGGGTCAGAGAGAGAGAGAGAGAGAGAGAGACGCAGGGGTCAGAGAGAGAGACGCAGGGGTCAGAGAGAGAGAGACACAGGGGTCAGAGAGAGAGAGAGAGAGACGCAGGGGTCAGAGAGAGAGAGAGAGACGCAGGGGTCAGAGAGAGAGAGAGACGCAGGGGTCAGAGAGAGAGAGAGACGCAGGGGTCAGAGAGAGAGAGACGCAGGGGTCAGAGAGAGAGAGACACAGGGGTCAGAGAGAGAGAGAGAGAGAGACGCAGGGGTCAGAGAGAGAGAGGCGCAGGGGTCAGAGAGAGAGAGACAGACGCAGGGGTCAGAGAGAGAGAGAGATGCAGGGGTCAGAGAGAGAGAGGCGCAGGGGTCAGAGAGAGAGGCGCAGGGGTCAGAGAGAGAGAGGCGCAGGGGTCAGAGAGAGAGAGACGCAGGGGTCAGAGAGAGAGAGGCGCAGGGGTCAGAGAGAGAGAGGCGCAGAGGTCAGAGAGAGAGAGAGAGACACAGGGGTCAGAGAGAGAGAGAGAGAGACGCAGGGGTCAGAGAGAGAGAGGCGCAGGGGTCAGAGAGAGAGAGAGAGACGCAGGGGTCAGAGAGAGAGAGAGAGGCGCAGGGGTCAGAGAGAGAGAGACGCAGGGGTCAGAGAGAGAGAGAGAGGCGCAGGGGTCAGACAGAGAGACACGCAGGGGTCAGAGAGAGAGAGACGCAGGGGTCAGAGAGAGAGAGAGAGACGCAGGGGTCAGAGAGAGAGAGGCGCAGGGGTCAGAGAGAGAGAGAGAGACACAGGGGTCAGAGAGAGAGAGAGACGCAGGGGTCAGAGAGAGAGAGAGAGACGCAGGGGTCAGACAGAGAGAGACGCAGGGGTCAGAGAGAGAGAGAGACGCAGGGGTCAGAGAGAGAGAGAGAGACGCAGGGGTCAGAGAGAGAGAGAGACGCAGGGGTCAGAGAGAGAGAGAGACGCAGGGGTCAGACAGAGAGAGACGCAGGGGTCAGAGAGAGAGAGAGAGACGCAGGGGTCAGAGAGAGAGAGAGAGACGCAGGGGTCAGAGAGAGAGAGAGAGACGCAGGGGTCAGAGAGAGAGAGAGAGACGCAGGGGTCAGAGAGAGAGAGAGAGACGCAGGGGTCAGAGAGAGAGAGAGAGACGCAGGGGTCAGAGAGAGAGAGGCGCAGGGGTCAGAGAGAGAGAGACGCAGGGGTCAGAGAGAGGGAGACGCAGGGGTCAGAGAGAGAGAGACGCAGGGGTCAGAGAGAGAGAGACAGACGCAGGGGTCAGAGAGAGAGAGAGGCGCAGGGGTCAGAGAGAGAGAGACACAGGGGTCAGAGAGAGAGAGAGACACACAGGGGTCAGAGAGAGAGAGAGACACAGGGGTCAGAGAGAGAGAGAGAGAGAGACGCAGGGGTCAGAGAGAGAGAGAGACGCAGGGGTCAGAGAGAGAGAGGCGCAGGGGTCAGAGAGAGAGAGGCGCAGGGGTCAGAGAGAGAGAGACGCAGGGGTCAGAGAGAGAGAGACACAGGGGTCAGAGAGAGAGAGAGAGACACAGGGGTCAGAGAGAGAGTCGCAGGGGTCAGAGAGAGAGAGAGAGAGAGGCGTAGGTGTCAGAGAGAGAGAGAGAGACACAGGGGTCAGAGAGAGAGAGAGACGCAGGGGTCAGAGAGAGAGAGAGACGCAGGGGTCAGAGAGAGAGAGACGCAGGGGTCAGAGAGAGAGAGACGCAGGGGTCAGAGAGAGAGAGACGCAGGGGTCAGAGAGAGAGAGACGCAGGGGTCAGAGAGAGAGAGACGCAGGGGTCAGAGAGAGAGAGACGCAGGGGTCAGAGAGAGAGAGACGCAGGGGTCAGAGAGAGAGAGACGCAGGGGTCAGAGAGAGAGAGGCGCAGGGGTCAGAGAGAGAGAGAGAGGCGTAGGGGTCAGAGAGAGAGAGAGAGAGACACAGGGGTCAGAGAGAGAGAGACGCAGGGGTCAGAGAGAGAGAGACACAGGGGTCAGAGAGAGAGAGAGGCGCAGGGGTCAGAGAGAGAGAGAGACGCAGGGGTCAGAGAGAGAGAGAGAGAGGCGTAGGGGTCAGAGAGAGAGAGAGAGAGACGCAGGGGTCAGAGAGAGAGAGAGACGTAGGGGTCAGAGCGAGAGAGAGAGACGCAGGGGTCAGAGAGAGAGAGAGAGAGACGCAGGGGTCAGAGAGAGAGAGAGAGAGACGCAGGGGTCAGAGAGAGAGAGACGCAGGGGTCAGAGAGAGAGAGAGAGACGCAGGGGTCAGAGAGAGACGCAGGGGTCAGAGAGAGAGAGAGAGACGCAGGGGTCAGAGAGAGAGAGAGACACACAGGGGTCAGAGAGAGAGAGAGGCGTAGGGGTCAGAGAGAGAGACGCAGGGGTCAGAGAGAGAGAGACGCAGGGGTCAGAGAGAGAGAGACACAGGGGTCAGAGAGAGAGAGATGCAGGGGTCAGAGAGAGACGCAGGGGTCAGAGAGAGAGAGAGAGTCGCAGGGGTCAGAGAGAGAGAGAGAGACACAGGGGTCACAGAGAGAGAGAGGCGCAGGGGTCAGAGAGAGAGAGAGAGAGAGAGACGCAGGGGTCAGAGAGAGAGACGCAGGGGTCAGAGAGAGAGAGACACAGGGGTCAGAGAGAGAGAGAGAGAGACGCAGGGGTCAGAGAGAGAGAGAGAGACGCAGGGGTCAGAGAGAGAGAGAGACGCAGGGGTCAGAGAGAGAGAGACGCAGGGGTCAGAGAGAGAGAGACACAGGGGTCAGAGAGAGAGAGAGAGAGAGACGCAGGGGTCAGAGAGAGAGAGGCGCAGGGGTCAGAGAGAGAGAGACAGACGCAGGGGTCAGAGAGAGAGAGAGATGCAGGGGTCAGAGAGAGAGAGGCGCAGGGGTCAGAGAGAGAGGCGCAGGGGTCAGAGAGAGAGAGGCGCAGGGGTCAGAGAGAGAGAGACGCAGGGGTCAGAGAGAGAGAGGCGCAGGGGTCAGAGAGAGAGAGGCGCAGAGGTCAGAGAGAGAGAGAGAGACACAGGGGTCAGAGAGAGAGAGAGAGAGACGCAGGGGTCAGAGAGAGAGAGGCGCAGGGGTCAGAGAGAGAGAGAGAGACGCAGGGGTCAGAGAGAGAGAGAGAGGCGCAGGGGTCAGAGAGAGAGAGACGCAGGGGTCAGAGAGAGAGAGAGAGGCGCAGGGGTCAGACAGAGAGACACGCAGGGGTCAGAGAGAGAGAGACGCAGGGGTCAGAGAGAGAGAGAGAGACGCAGGGGTCAGAGAGAGAGAGGCGCAGGGGTCAGAGAGAGAGAGAGAGACACAGGGGTCAGAGAGAGAGAGAGACGCAGGGGTCAGAGAGAGAGAGAGAGACGCAGGGGTCAGAGAGAGAGAGAGAGACGCAGGGGTCAGACAGAGAGAGACGCAGGGGTCAGAGAGAGAGAGAGACGCAGGGGTCAGAGAGAGAGAGAGAGACGCAGGGGTCAGAGAGAGAGAGAGACGCAGGGGTCAGAGAGAGAGAGACGCAGGGGTCAGAGAGAGAGAGAGACGCAGGGGTCAGACAGAGAGAGACGCAGGGGTCAGAGAGAGAGAGAGAGAGACGCAGGGGTCAGAGAGAGAGAGAGAGACGCAGGGGTCAGAGAGAGAGAGAGAGACGCAGGGGTCAGAGAGAGAGAGAGAGACGCAGGGGTCAGAGAGAGAGAGAGAGACGCAGGGGTCAGAGAGAGAGAGAGAGACGCAGGGGTCAGAGAGAGAGAGGCGCAGGGGTCAGAGAGAGAGAGACGCAGGGGTCAGAGAGAGAGAGAGAGGCGCAGGGGTCAGAGAGAGAGAGACGCAGGGGTCAGAGAGAGAGAGAGAGGCGCAGGGGTCAGAGAGAGCACCTCTCTCTAACCTCCTACTCCCACCACCACCCAACCACCCCGCGCTCTGAGCCCCCCCTCCGCACTCTGACCCTCGCCCCCTCCGCGCTCTGACCCTCCGCCCCCTCCGCGCTCTGACCGTCGCGCCCTCCGACCCTCGCCCCCTCCGCCCTCCGACCCTCGCCCCCTCCGCGCTCTGACCGCCGCGCCCTCCGTCCCTCGCCCCCTCCGCGCTTCGACCCTCGCCCCCTCCGCGCTCCGACCCTCGCGCCCCGTCCCTCGCCCCCTCCGCGCTCCGACCCTCGCCCCCTCCGCGCTCCGACCCTCGCCCCCTCCGCGCTCCGACCCTCGCCCCCTCCGCGCTCCGACCCTCGCCCCCTCCGCGCTCCGACCCTCGCCCCCTCCGCGCTCCGACCCTCGCCCCCTCCGCGCTCCGACCCTCGCGCCCTCCGCGCTCCGACCCTCGCCTCCTCCGCACTCTGACCGTCGCGCCCTCCGACCCTCGCCCCCTCCGCGCTCCGACCCTCGCCCCCTCCGCACTCTGACCGTCGCGCCCTCCGACCCTCGCCCCCTCCGCGCTCCGACCCTCGCCCCCTCCGCACTCTGACCGTCGCGCCCTCCGACCCTCGCCCCCTCCGCGCTCCGACCCTCGCCCCCTCCGCACTCTGACCGTCGCGCCCTCCGACCCTCGCCCCCTCCGCGCTCCGACCCTCGCCCCCTCCGCGCTCCGACCCTCGCCCCCTCCGCGCTCCGACCCTCGCCCCCTCCGCGCTCCGACCCTCGCCCCCTCCGCGCTCCGACCCTCGCCCCCTCCGCGCTCCGACCCTCGCCCCCTCCGCGCTCTGACCCTCGCGCCCTCCGCGCTCCGACCCTCCGCGCTCCGACCCTCGCCCCCTCCGCGCTCCGACCCTCGCCCCCTCCGCGCTCCGACCCTCGCCCCCTCCGCGCTCCGACCCTCGCCCCCTCCGCGCTCCGACCCTCGCCCCCTCCGCGCTCCGACCCTCGCCCCCTCCGCGCTCTGACCGTCACGCCCTCCGTCCCTCGCCCCCTCCGCGCTTCGACCCTCGCCCCCTCCGCGCTCCGACCCTCGCCCCCTCCGCGCTCCGACCCTCGCGCCCTCCGCGCTCCGTCCCTCGCCCCCTCCGCGCTCCGACCCTCGCCCCCTCCGCGCTCCGACCCTCGCCCCCTCCGCGCTCCGACCCTCGGCCCCTCCGCGCTCCGACCCTCGCCCCCTCCGCGCTCCGACCCTCGCCCCCTCGCCCCCTCCGCGCTCCGACCCTCGCCCCCTCCGCGCTCCGACCCTCGCCCCCTCCGCGCTCCGACCCTCGCCCCCCCGCGCTCCGACCCTCGCGCCCTCCGCGCTCCGACCCTCGCCTCCTCCGCACTCTGACCGTCGCCCCCCCGCGCTCCGACCCTCGCGCCCTCCGCGCTCCGACCCTCGCCTCCTCCGCACTCTGACCGTCGCGCCCTCCGGCCCTCGCCCCCTCCGCGCTCCGACCCTCGCCCCCTCCGCACTCTGACCGTCGCGCCCTCCGACCCTCGCCCCCTCCGCGCTCTGACCCTCGCCCCCTCCGCGCTCCGACCCTCGCCCCCTCCGCGCTCCGACCCTCGCCCCCTCCGCGCTCCGACCCTCGCGCCCTCCGCGCTCCGACCCTCCGCGCTCCGACCCTCGCCCCCTCCGCGCTCCGACCCTCGCCCCCTCCGCGCTCCGACCCTCGCCCCCTCCGCGCTCCGACCCTCGCCCCCTCCGCGCTCCGACCCTCGCCCCCTCCGCGCTCCGACCCTCGCCCCCTCCGCGCTCCGACCCTCGCCCCCTCCGCGCTCCGACCCTCGCCCCCTCCGCGCTCCGACCCTCGCCCCCTCCGCGCTCCGACCCTCGCCCCCTCCGCGCTCTGACCGTCGCGCCCTCCGTCCCTCGCCCCCTCCGCGCTTCGACCCTCGCCCCCTCCGCGCTCCGACCCTCGCCCCCTCCGCGCTCCGACCCTCGCGCCCTCCGCGCTCCGTCCCTCGCCCCCTCCGCGCTCCGACCCTCGCCCCCTCCGCGCTCTGACCCTCGCCCCCTCCGCGCTCCGACCCTCGCCCCCTCCGCGCTCCGACCCTCGCCCCCTCCGCGCTCCGACCCTCGCCCCCTCCGCGCTCCGACCCTCGCCCCCTCCGCGCTCCGACCCTCGCCCCCTCCGCGCTCCGACCCTCGCCCCCTCCGCGCTCTGACCGTCGCGCGCTCCGACCCTCGCCCCCTCCGCGCTCCGACCCTCGCCCCCTCCGCGCTCCGACCCTCGCCCCCTCCGCGCTCCGACCCTCGCCCCCTCCGCGCTCCGACCCTCGCCCCCTCCGCGCTCCGACCCTCGCCCCCTCCGCGCTCCGACCCTCGCCCCCTCCGCGCTCCGACCCTCGCCCCCTCCGCGCTCCGACCCTCGCCCCCTCCGCGCTCCGACCCTCGCCCCCTCCGCGCTCCGACCCTCGCCCCCTCCGCGCTCCGACCCTCGCCCCCTCCGCGCTCCGACCCTCGCCCCCTCCGCGCTCCGACCCTCGCCCCCTCCGCGCTCCGACCCTCGCCCCCTCCGCGCTCCGACCCTCGCCCCCTCCGCGCTCCGACCCTCGCCCCCTCCGCGCTCCGACCCTCGCCCCCTCCGCGCTCCGACCCTCGCCACCTCCGCGCTCCGACCCCTCGCCCACCTCCGCGCTCCGACCCTCGCCACCTCCGCGCTCCGACCCTCGCCCCCTCCGCGCTCCGACCCTCGCCCCCTCCGCGCTCTGACCCTCGCGCCCTCCGCGCCTCCGACCCTCTGCCCCCTCCGCGCTCCGACCCTCGCCCCCTCCGCGCTCCGACCCTCGCCCCCTCCGCGCTCCGACCCTCGCCCCCTCCGACCCTCGCCCCCTCCGCGCTCCGACCCTCGCCCCCTCCGCGCTCCGACCGTCGCGGCCCTCCGACCCTCGCCCCCTCCGCGCTCCGACCCTCGCCCCCTCTGCGCTCCGACCCTCGCCCCCTCCGCGCTCCGACCCTCGCCCCCTCCGCGCTCCGACCCTCGCCCCCTCCGCGCTCCGACCCTCGCCCCCTCCGCGCTCTGACCCTCGCCCCCTCCGCGCTCCGACCCTCGCCCCCTCCGCGCTCCGACCCTCGCCCCCTCCGCGCTCCGACCCTCGCCCCCTCCGCGCTCCGACCCTCGCCCCCTCCGCGCTCCGACCCTCGCCCCCTCCGCGCTCCGACCCTCGCCCCCTCCGCGCTCCGACCCTCGCCCCCTCCGCGCTCCGACCCTCGCCCCCTCCGCGCTCCGACCCTCGCCCCCTCCGCGCTCCGACCCTCGCCCCCTCCGCGCTCCGACCCTCGCCCCCTCCGCGCTCCGACCCTCGCCCCCTCCGCGCTCCGACCCTCGCCCCCTCCGCGCTCCGACCCTCGCCCCCTCCGCGCTCCCGACCCTCGCCCCCTCCGCGCTCCGACCCTCGCCCTCTCCGCACTCCGACCCTCGCCCCCTCCGCACTCTGACCGTCGCCCCCTCCGCACTCTGACCCCTCGCCCCCTCCGCGCTCCGACCCTCGCCCCCTCCGCGCTCCGACCCTCGCCCCCTCCGCGCTCCGACCCTCGCCCCCTCCGCGCTCCGACCCTCGCCCCCTCCGCGCTCCGACCCTCGCCCCCTCCGCGCTCCGACCCTCGCCCCCTCCGCGCTCCGACCCTCGCCCCCTCCGCGCTCCGACCCTCGCCCCCTCCGCGCTCCGACCCTCGCCCCCTCCGCGCTCCGACCCTCGCCCCCTCCGCGCTCCGACCCTCGCCCCCTCCGCACTCTGACCGTCGCGCCCTCCGCGCTCCGACCCTCGCCCCCTCCGCGCTCCGACCCTCGCCCCCTCCGCGCTCTGACCCTCGCCCCCTCCGCGCTCCGACCCTCGCCCCCTCCGCGCTCCGACCCTCGCCCCCTCCGCACTCTGACCCTCGCCCCCTCCCCGCCTCGCCCTCCGCGCGACGTGCACTCGGAGAGTGGCGGCCCTCACCTTCTCGAGCTGCTGTCACCTCCTTTGTGAGACGGGCAATGACTCTGCAGGCGGCATCGTGTTGGTACAGGGCGTGCGAAAGTTCCTGCCGGGTGGTCTGCAGCTGTTGGCGTAGCGTGAAGCTGTGCAGCATCACCGCGTCCTGGGGGAGACAGGAGGGCAAGAAGCCGGAGGTCAGGAACTATCCCGCAGAGCGATGCCACGCTCCATCCACACCACTGGACACGCGGAGAGATAGGCGTGGGACGCACACTGGGACGAGGGGGACAGACAGTAGGACAGAGACACAGTCAGGGGGCATTAACATAAATAGGTGTGGGGGCTGCAGAGAGAGAGAGAGGTGGGCACAGTAACAGGGATTAAACTTGGGACAGAGAGAGGAGCACGCAGAGGGCAGCAGGACAGGCATGTCGGAGACAGAGGAATGGCCATGGGGCAGCGAGAGAGACGGGAGGACGGCAGGGAAAAGATGGGGGAGTGAGATGGAGATCGGGGATATTTAAATTGGAATATAAACCACCCCGAACCCCTCGATTAGATTCCAGTCTGTAACTCACTCCCGGGTATCTGTTATTCTATATATAAACCACCCCGAACCCCTCGATTAGATTCCAGTCTGTAACTCACTCCCGGGTATCTGTTATTCTATATATAAACCACCCCGAACCCCTCGATTAGACTCCAGTCTGTAACTCACTCCCAGGTATCTGTTATTCTATATATAAACCACCCAGAACCCCGCGATTAGATTCCGTCTGTAACTCACTCCCGGGTATCTGTTATTCTATATATAAACCACCCCGAACCCCTCGATTAGACTCCAGTCTGTAACTCACTCCCGGGTATCTGTTATTCTATATATAAACCACCCAAACCCCTCGATTAGATTCCAGTCTGTAACTCACTCCCGGGTATCTGTTATTCTATATATAAACCACCCAGAACCCCGCGATTAGATTCCGTCTGTAACTCACTCCCGGGTATCTGTTATTCTATATATAAACCACCCCGAACCCCTCGATTAGACTCCAGTCTGTAACTCACTCCCGGGTATCTGTTATTCTATATATAAACCACCCCGAACCCCTCGATTAGATTCCGTCTGTAACTCACTCCCGGGTATCTGTTATTCTATATATAAACCACCCCGAACCCCTCGATTAGATTCCGTCTGTAACTCACTCCCGGGTATCTGTTATTCTATATATAAACCACCCAAACCCCTCGATTAGATTCCAGTCTGTAACTCACTCCCGGGTATCTGTTATTCTATATATAAACCACCCCGAATCCCTCGATTAGATTCCAGTCTGTAACTCACTCTCGGGTATCTGTTATTCTATATATAAACCACCCCGAACCCCTCGATTAGACTCCAGTCTGTAACTCACTCCCGGGTATCTGTTATTCTATATATAAACCACCCCGAACCCCTCGATTAGATTCCAGTCTGTGATTCACTCCCGGGTATCTGTTATTCTATATATAAACCACCCCGAGCCCCTCGATTAGATTCCAGTCTGTAACTCACTCCCGGGTATCTGTTATTCTATATATAAACCACCCCGAACCCCTCGATTAGATTCCAGTCTGTAACTCACTCCCGGGTATCTGTTATTCTATATATAAACCACCCCGAACCCCTCGATTAGATTCCAGTCTGTAACTCACTCCCGGGTATCTGTTATTCTATATATAAACCACCCCGAACCCCTCGATTAGATTCCAGTCTGTGATTCACTCCCGGGTGTCTGTTATTCTATATATAAACCATCCCGAACCCCTCGATTAGATTCCAGTCTGTAACTCACTCCCGGGTATCTGTTATTCTATATATAAACCACCCCGAACCCCTCGATTAGATTCCAGTCTGTAACTCACTCCCGGGTATCTGTTATTCTATATATAAACCACCCCGAACCCCTCGATTAGATTCCAGTCTGTGATTCACTCCCGGGTATCTGTTATTCTATATATAAACCACCCCGAACCCCTCGATTAGATTCCAGTCTGTAACTCACTCCCGGGTATCTGTTATTCTATATATAAACCACCCCGAACCCCTCGATTAGATTCCAGTCTGTGATTCACTCCCGGGTATCTGTTATTCTATATATAAACTACCCCGAACCCCTCGATTAGATTCCAGTCTGTAACTCACTCCCGGGTATCTGTTATTCTATATATAAACCACCCCGAACCCCTCGATTAGATTCCAGTCTGTAACTCACTCCCGGGTATCTGTTATTCTATATATAAACCACCCCGAACCCCTCGATTAGATTCCAGTCTGGAACTCACTCCCCGGGATCTGTTATTCTATATATAAACCACCCTGAACCCCTCGATTAGACTCCAGTCTGTAACTCACTCCCGGGTATCTGTTATTCTATATATAAACCACCCCGAACCCCTCGATTAGATTCCAGTCTGTGATTCACTCCCGGGTATCTGTTATTCTATATATAAACTACCCCGAACCCCTCGATTAGATTCCAGTCTGTAACTCACTCCCGGGTATCTGTTATTCTATATATAAACCACCCCGAACCCCTCGATTAGATTCCAGTCTGTAACTCACTCCCGGGTATCTGTTATTCTATATATAAACCACCCCGAACCCCTCGATTAGATTCCAGTCTGTAACTCACTCCCGGGTATCTGTTATTCTATATATAAACCACCCCGAACCCCTCGATTAGATTCCAGTCTGTGATTCACTCCCGGGTATCTGTTATTCTATATATAAACCACCCCGAACCCCTCGATTAGATTCCAGTCTGTAACTCACTCCCGGGTATCTGTTATTCTATATATAAACCACCCCGAACCCCTCGATTAGATTCCAGTCTGTAACTCACTCCCGGGTATCTGTTATTCTATATATAAACCACCCCGAACCCCTCGATTAGATTCCAGTCTGTAACTCACTCCCGGGTATCTGTTATTCTATATATAAACCACCCCGAACCCCTCGATTAGATTCCAGTCTGTGATTCACTCCCGGGTATCTGTTATTCTATATATAAACTACCCCGAACCCCTCGATTAGATTCCAGTCTGTAACTCACTCCCGGGTATCTGTTATTCTATATATAAACCACCCCGAACCCCTCGATTAGATTCCAGTCTGTAACTCACTCCCGGGTATCTGTTATTCTATATATAAACCACCCCGAACCCCTCGATTAGATTCCAGTCTGTGATTCACTCCCGGGTATCTGTTATTCTATATATAAACCATCCCGAACCCCTCGATTAGATTCCAGTCTGTAACTCACTCCCGGGTATCTGTTATTCTATATATAAACCACCCCGAACCCCTCGATTAGATTCCAGTCTGTGATTCACTCCCGGGTATCTGTTATTCTATATATAAACCACCCCGAACCCCTCGATTAGATTCCAGTCTGTAACTCACTCCCGGGTATCTGTTATTCTATATATAAACCACCCCGAACCCCTCGATTAGATTCCAGTCTGTAACTCACTCCCAGGTATCTGTTATTCTATATATAAACCACCCTGAACCCCTCGATTAGATTCCAGTCTGTAACTCACTCCCGGGTATGTTATTCTATATATAAACCACCCCGAACCCCTCGATTAGATTCCAGTCTGTAACTCACTCCCGGGTATCTGTTATTCTATATATAAACCACCCCGAACCCCTCGATTAGATTCCAGTCTGTAACTCACTCCCGGGTATCTGTTATTCTATATATAAACCACCCTGAACCCCTCGATTAGATTCCAGTCTGTAACTCACTCCCAGGTATCTGTTATTCTATATATAAACCACCCTGAGCCCCTCGATTAGATTCCAGTCTGTAACTCACTCCCAGGTATCTGTTATTCTATATATAAACCATCCCGAACCCCTCGATTAGATTCCAGTCTGTAACTCACTCCCGGGTATCTGTTATTCTATATATAAACCACCCCGAACCCCTCGATTAGATTCCAGTCTGTAACTCAGTCTCGGGTATCTGTTATTCTATATATAAACCACCCTGAACCCCTCGATTAGATTCCAGTCTGTAACTCACTCCCGGGTATCTGTTATTCTATATATAAACCACCCCGAACCCCTCGATTAGATTCCAGTCTGTAACTCACTCCCGGGTATCTGTTATTCTCAATATAAACCATCCCAAACCCCTCGATTAGATTCCAATCTCAGGGGGAGGCAGAGGTTGGGAAGTGTTAGGCAGGGGGTGTATCAGATTTTAACACCCCATAACTCGAGGAAGAGAGGGAGGGAGGGGGAGTGGGTCAGGGTATTATGAACTTACCCACTCGTCCTGTAACGCTTTGAGGATCGCTGGGATACTGGTGGCCGATGGAGGTTTTGGTCGGATGGGGTGGCTTGCTGCAGACACACAAACACAAAAACCCAGACTTGAGCTGTTTCAGCAATCTGCGCTCGCTGTTTAACCTCAGAAGAGAGCCAGGACTCCAGACTCGCAACCTGCTTCTGTTGGCCATCTCTCTATCACCCTCTCTATCCAGAGCTCTGCCTAGGTTTAATTGGCTGGCTCTTGGCGACACGGGTTTCGGCTGGAAGGTCTGAACTTCTATAACCAAGTCACACTGGAGTAATTATGGAAAAAAGTGGGGAGGGGAGTGTTCCGAACCCTCTCCCCATGTTCCGGAAGCAAACTAAAGCTATAAAAGGTAATAGAAGGTTCTTGTTTATTGGGAGGGGAATTGAATATAAGAGGAGGGAGGTTTTGCTTCACTTGTACAGGGCGTTGGTGAGACCACACCTGGAGTATTGTGTACAGTATCAGTCTACTTACTGTTGTGAAATTAGTGTTTGTAAGATTATAAAACAAATGTAAAAATGCTAAGAGTTGTAAGATTACTTGGTGTGTTTAAAAGTAGTTTTTTTTTGCTGTACTTTGAGAATTAAAAGAGATGCAGGCGCATCCAGTACAGACTGGAACAATGCATCAAAGGCAAAAACAACAGGGTTGCTTTGGTAACAGGCTTTAGCCATTTGGATCAGAACACGTTTTCAAATTTTAACCAATCAATTTGAAATAGGCAATTGAATAGCAGCAGCCTATCAGATTTAGACCATAAGACATAGGAGCAGAATGAGGCCACTCGGCCCATCGAGTCTGCTCCGCCATTCAATCATGGCTGATATTTTTCTCATCCCCGTTCTCCTGCCTTTTCCCCATAACCACTGATCCCCTTATTAATCAAGAACCTATCTATCTCGGTCTTAAAGACACTCAATAACCCGGCCTCCTCTGTGGCAAAGAGTTCCACAGATTCACCACTCTCTGGCTGAAGAAATTCCTCCTCATCTCTGTTTTAAAGGATCGTCCCTTTAGCCTGAGGTTGTGCCCTCTGGTTCTAGTTTTTCCCACTAGTGGAAACATCCTCTCCACGTCCACTCTATCCAGGCCTCGCATTTCAATTTGATGTTTTGATAACCTGTAAACCAATCCTACTGCGGGGGGTTTGGTATGTCATTGGGGGTACAAAACCAGATCCCAGGGAACTGTCAGAAGACCACCTACCAGCGACTGCCACAGTTCACAGCTTGAGAGAGACACACAGGCGGCAACTGTCTCTAACAGCATATAACAGCCACATGTATGTCTTAAAAGTAAGCCTCATCTCAAATCGCAAAGGTATCAACAGAACATAGAAGAAAATCAATAAAGACAAACTATTGCGGAAGACAACAAACCTGGTCGTATTTTGAGAGTGACTAAAAATTCTATTGTTTTGTTAGTAAGTGGAAATTGTATTTATCTGAACAGCGGTCCATTAGAATAGTGCTTTATTGTGTTTGTTAATAGTTTAGTTAACCTATTCACCGTCAGAAGAATAAAGTATTACTTGGTGTCTTTCCGGAGAGAGATTTGACCACTAAAAGTTGCTGAAGCGGATGTTACCCCTTCTCTCACACTCTAACAGATTGAGAAGGAAGGTACTTTTCTTGGAGTGTTTGCGTGCTAGTTCTCAGAGCACCAACCTCCCCTTCGTAACAGTATTTAAGTAAAGATGCGAATGCATTGGGAGCAGGTTTCCCAGGCTAACACCAGGAACAGACGGGGTGTCTGAGGAAAGGTTGGAGAGGTTGGGATTGTATCCGCTGGAGAGGCGACTCGAATGAAACCTGTCAGACCCTGAGAGGGTCTGGATAGGGTGGATGTGGAGAGGATGTTTCCCCTTGTGGGAGAATCTAGAACGAGGGGGTGGGGGGAGGTCACTGTTTAAAAATAAGGGGCGGCCCATTTCAGGCGGAGAGGGGGAGAAATGTTTTCTCTCAGAGGGTGCGGAGTTTCCGGAACTCTCTTCCTCACAAAGGAGCAGAGTCTGCGAATGTTTTTAAGGCAGAGCGAGATGGATTCTTATGAAGCAATAGGGAGCGAATCAAAGATCCGTCAGCCATGGGGTTGGGTGAGAGGAGAGATTGAGACTGTTTAAACAAATCCCTCTCCTGTTGTGACACTGTCTTCACCCTCACCGGCAGATGGAGACAAAGATCACTGCCCCCGAGGCTGCCATTCCACAGGGAACCTCGGCAACTCCGGATTGAAGCTTCTGCATTCATTCATTCTCAGCCCAGCATTCATTACCCATCCCGAACTGGGAGAGACGGAGGGAGAGAGAGAGATGGAGAGAGAGACGGAGGTAGAGAGAGAGAGAGAGACGGAGAGAGAGAGAGACGGAGGGAGAGAGAGAGAGACGGAGGTAGAGAGAGAGAGACGGAGGTAGAGAGAGAGAGACGGAGGTAAAGAGAGAGAGACGGAGGTAGAGAGAGAGAGACGGAGGTAGAGAGAGAGACAGAGGTAGAGAGAGAGAGAGATGGAGAGAGAGAGAGAGAGAGACGGAGGTAGAGAGAGACAGAGAGAGAGAGAGAGAGAGACGGAGGTAGAGAGAGAGAGAGACGGAGGTAGAGAGAGAGAGACTGAGGTAGAGAGATAGAGAGGGTGAGGGAGATGGAGTGAGCATGTGAGAGAGACGGAGTGAGTGAGTGAGAGACGGAGTGAGAGAGAGAGATGGAGTGAGCGTGCGAGAGAGAGGGTGAGGGAGATGGAGTGAGCGTGAGAGAGAGATAGAGAGGGTGAGGGAGATGGAGTGAGCGTGAGATGGGGAGAGGCTGATAGTGAGAGATCGTTCCCCTTTGTTGCTGATTAATTGCTGATGTGGCTTCACAGGCTGGGATCAGTATTCATGACCCACCCCTCGCTGCAGGATTGCAGCCTCTGAGCCACCCGAGTAGCCACAGTATTTACCTGGCTGGGTCCTGTTCAGTTTCTGGGCAATGGGAACCCCCAGGATGTCTGGACTGGCTGCCACTCCAGTGAAGTTCAGGGAGTCCCACAGGCCAGCCCATTCTGCCCTGCCTTGCTATCCCTATCTTCACTCAAGCCCGCTGGGTGAGTGAGTGAGCGTCAGGTCTCACAGTCACTCAGCGCCTTACCTTTGATATCGATGAGTTGGTCTTCGGATAAGGGCTGTCCATTGATTGGGTCCGTCCCATTCTCCGCGATGTATTTCTCTATCAGGCGTCTCTCAAACACGTGATTGGACACCGGAGAGACACAGGGGTGTTCTGGAACCTCGTTCGAAACTGAGAGAGGAGAGAAACATATCACAATCCCCTCACACACACACACAGATCCCATCTCCGTATCACAATCCCCTCACACACACACACAGATCCCATCTCCGTATCACAATCCCCTCACACACACACACAGATCCCATCTCCGTATCACAATCTCCTCACACACACACAGATCCCATCTCCGTATCACAATCCCCTCACACACACACACAGATCCCATCTCCGTATCACAATCCCCTCACACACACAGACAGATCCATCTCCGTATCACAATCCCCTCACACACACAGACAGATCCCATCTCCGTATCACAATCCCCTCACACACACAGACAGATCCCATCTCCGTATCACAATCCCCTCACACACACAGACAGATCCCATCTCCGTATCACAATCCCCTCACACACACAGACAGATCCCATCTCCGTATCACAATCCCCTCACACACACAGACAGATCCCATCTCCGTATCACAATCCCCTCACACACACACACACAGATCCCATCTCCGTATCACAATCCCCTCACACACAGACACAGATCCCATCTCCGTATCACAATCTCCTCACACACACAGACAGATCCCATCTCCGTATCACAATCCCCTCACACACACAGACAGATCCCATCTCCGTATCACAATCTCCTCACACACACAGACAGATCCCATCTCCGTATCACAATCTCCTCACACACACAGACAGATCCCATCTCCGTATCACAATCCCCTCACACACACAGACAGATCCCATCTCCGTATCACAATCCCCTCACACACACAGACAGATCCCATCTCCGTATCACAATCCCCTCACACACACAGACAGATCCCATCTCCGTATCACAATCTCCTCACACACACACACACAGATCCCATCTCCGTATCACAATCCCCTCTCACACACACAGATCCCATCTCCGTATCACAATCCCCTCTCACACACACAGATCCCATCTCCGTATCACAATCCCCTCACACACACAGACAGATCCCATCTCCGTATCACAATCTCCTCACACACACACACACAGATCCCATCTCCGTATCACAATCCCCTCACACACACACACAGATCCCATCTCCGTATCACAATGCCCTCACACACACAGACAGATCCCATCTCCGTATCACAATCTCCTCACACACACAGACAGATCCCATCTCCGTATCACAATCCCCTCTCACACACACAGACAGATCCCATCTCCGTATCACAATCCCCTCACACACACACACAGATCCCATCTCCGTATCACAATCCCCTCACACACACACACTGATCCCATCTCCGTATCACAATCTCCTCACACACACAGATCCCATCTCCGTATCACAATCCCCTCACACACACACAGATCCCATCTCTGTATCACAATCTCCTCACACACACACACACAGATCCCATCTCCGTATCACAATCCCCTCACACACACACACTGATCCCATCTCCGTATCACAATCCCCTCACACACACACACAGATCCCATCTCCGTATCACAATCCCCTCTCACACACACACTGATCCCATCTCCGTATCACAATCTCCTCACACACACACAGATCCCATCTCCGTATCACAATCCCCTCACGCACAGATCCCATCTCCGTATCACAATCTCCTCACACACACACTGATCCCATCTCCGTATCACAATCCCCTCACACACAGACACAGATCCCATCTCCGTATCACAATCTCCTCTCACACACACAGATCCCATCTCCGTATCACAATCTCCTCTCACACACACAGATCCCATCTCCGTATCACAATCTCCTCACACACACACTGATCCCATCTCCGTATCACAATCTCCTCTCACACACACAGATCCCATCTCCGTATCACAATCCCCTCTTACACACACACAGATCCCATCTCCGTATCACAATCTCCTCACACACACAGACAGATCCCATCTCCGTATCACAATCTCCTCACACACACACTGATCCCATCTCCGTATCACAATCTCCTCTCACACACACAGATCCCATCTCCGTATCACAATCCCCTCTCACACACACACACACAGATCCCATCTCCGTATCACAATCCCCTCTCACACACACACACAGATCCCATCTCCGTATCACAATCTCCTCACACACACACTGATCCCATCTCCGTATCACAATCTCCTCTCACACACACAGATCCCATCTCCGTATCACAATCCCCTCTCACACACACACACACAGATCCCATCTCCGTATCACAATCCCCTCTCACACACACACAGATCCCATCTCCGTATCACAATCCCCTCACACACACACACACAGATCCCATCTCCGTATCACAATCCCCTCTCACACACACACAGATCCCATCTCCGTATCACAATCCCCTCTCACACACACACAGATCCCATCTCCGTATCACAATCTCCTCTCACACACACACACAGATCCCATCTCCGTATCACAATCTCCTCTCACACACACACACAGATCCCATCTCCGTATCACAATCCCCTCTCACACACACACTGATCCCATCTCCGTATCACAATCCCCTCACACACACACAGATCCCATCTCCGTATCACAATCCCCTCTCACACACACACAGATCCCATCTCCGTATCACAATCCCCTCACACACACACACACAGATCCCATCTCCGTATCACAATCCCCTCACACACACACACACACAGATCCCATCTCCGTATCACAATCCCCTCTCACACACACACACAGATCCCATCTCCGTATCACAATCTCCTCTCACACACACACACAGATCCCATCTCCGTATCACAATCCCCTCTCACACACACACAGATCCCATCTCCGTATCACAATCCCCTCTCACACACACACACAGATCCCATCTCCGTATCACAATCCCCTCACACACACACACACAGATCCCATCTCCGTATCACAATCCCCTCTCACACACACACACAGATCCCATCTCCGTATCACAATCCCCTCACACACACACACACAGATCCCATCTCCGTATCACAATCCCCTCACACACACACACACAGATCCCATCTCCGTATCACAATCCCCTCACACACACACACACACACACACAGATCCCATCTCCGTATCACAATCTCCCCTCACACACACACAGATCCCATCTCCGTATCACAATCCCCTCTCACACACACACAGAACCCATCTCCGTATCACAATCTCCCCTCACACACACACACACACAGATCCCATCTCCGTATCACAATCCCCTCACACACACACAGATCCCATCTCCGTATCACAATCTCCTCACACACACAGACAGATCCCATCTCCGTATCACAATCCCCTCTCACACACACACAGATCCCATCTCTGTATCACACTGGGAGACACTGTGCACAGTTCCGGTCTCCGTATCACACTGGGAGTCACTGTGCACAGTTCCGGTCTCCGTATCACACTGGGAGTCACTGTGCACAGTTCCGGTCTCCGTATCACACTGGGAGTCACTGTGCACAGTTCCAGTCTCCGTATCACACTGGGAGTCACTGTGCACAGTTCCAGTCTCCGTATCACACTGGGAGTCACTGTGCACAGTTCCGGTCTCCGTATCACACTGGGAGTCACTGTGCACAGTTCCGGTCTCCGTATCACACTGGGAGTCACTGTGCACAGTTCCAGTCTCCGTATCACACTGGGAGTCACTGTGCACAGTTCCAGTCTCCGTATCACACTGGGAGTCACTGTGCACAGTTCCGGTCTCTGTATCACACTGGGAGTCACTGTGCACAGTTCCGGTCTCTGTATCACACTGGGAGTCACTGTGCACAGTTCCAGTCTCCGTATCACACTGGGAGTCACTGTGCACAGTTCCGGTCTCTGTATCACACTGGGAGTCACTGTGCACAGTTCCGGTCTCTGTATCACACTGGGAGTCACTGTGCACAGTTCCGGTCTCTGTGTCACACTGGGAGTCACTGTGCACAGTTCCGGTCTCCGTATCACACTGGGAGTCACTGTGCACAGTTCCAGTCTCCGTATCACACTGGGAGTCACTGTGCACAGTTCCGGTCTCTGTATCACACTGGGAGTCACTGTGCACAGTTCCGGTCTCTGTGTCACATTGGGAGTCACTGTGCACAGTTCCGGTCTCCGTATCACACTGGGAGTCACTGTGCACAGTTCTGGTCTCCGTATCACACTGGGAGTCACTGTGCACAGTTCCGGTCTCCGTATCACACTGGGAGTCTCTGTGCACAGTTCTGGTCTCTGTATCACACTGGGAGTCTCTGTGCACAGTTCTGGTCTCTGTATCACACTGGGAGTCACTGTGCACAGTTCTGGTCTGCAGTGAATGTTTTTAAGGCAAGAATATGTAAATTTGTGAACAGTAAAGGAATTAAGGGTTATGGTGAGCGGACGGGTAAGTGGAGCTGAGTCCACAAAAAGATCAGCCATGATCTTATTGAATGGCGGGGCAGGCTCAAGGGGCCAGATGGCCTACTCCTGCTCCTAGTTCTTATGCTCTTGTAGACGGTACACACGGCTGTCACTGTGCGTCGGTGGAGGAGGGAGTGAGTGTTTGTGGTTAGCGTGTCGATCGAGCGGGGCTGCTTTGTCCTGGATGGTGTCGAGCTTCTCGAGTGTTGTTGGGAGCTGCACCCATCCAGGCGAGTGGAGAGTGTTCCATCACACTCCTGACTGTGTCCTTGTAGATGGTGGACAGGCTTTGGGGGGAGTCAGGAGGTGAGTTACTCTCCGCAGGATTCCCAGCCTCTGACCTGCTCTGGGAGCCACTGTGTTTATACGGCTGGGTCCAGTTCAGTTTCTGGTCCATAAGATATCAGAACAGAATGAGGCCATTCAGCCCATCGAGTCCACTCGGCCATGGCTGATAAATTTCTCAACCCCATTCTTCAACTTTTCCCCGTAACCTTTGACCCCCTTACCAATCAAGAACCTATCTATCTCTGTCTTAAAGACACTCAGTGACCCGGCCTCCTCTGTGGCAAAGAGTTCCTCAGATTCACCACCCTCTGGCTGAAGAAATTCCTCCTTATCTCGGTTCGAAAGGGTCGACCCTTTACTCTGAGACTGTGCCCTCGGATCTGAGTCTCTCCGACTAATGGAAACATCCTCTCCACGTCCACTCTATCCAGGCCTCGCAGTATCCTGTAAATTTCAATGAGATTTCCCCCTCATCCTTCGAAACTCCATCGAGTATCGACCCAGAGTCCTCAAACGCTCCTGGTACATCAGTGCTAGCCCCCAGGATGGTGGAGGGGATTCAGCGATGGGAATGCCATTGAATATCAAGGGACGGCGGTTAGATCCTCTATGTTGAGATGGTCAGTGCCTGGCACTTGTGTGGTGTGAATGTTATCTACACTGGTCAGCCCGAGCCTGGGTCTGGTCCAGGTCTTGCTGCGTTTGGACATGGACTGTTTCAGTATCTGAGGAGTGGCGAATGGTGCTGAACATTATGTAATCATCAGTGAACAGCCCCACTTCTGACCTTACGCTGGAGCGAAGGTCACTGACGAAGCAGCTGAAGATTGTCGGGTGTAGGACACTACCCTGAGGCACGCCCGCAGAGACAAAGGAACTATGAGGATATGAGGCGTGAGTTGGCCTTGATAAGATTGGGGAGAGTTACTGAAAGGGATGACAGTGGATAAAGAACAAAGAACAATACAGCACAGGAACAGGCCCTTCGGCCCTCCAAGCCCGTGCCGCTCCCTGGTCCAAACTAGACCACTCTTTTGTATCCCTCCATTCCCACTCCGTTCATGTGGCTGTCTCGATAAGTCTTAAACGTTCCCAGTGTGTCCGCCTCCACCACCTTGCCCGGCAGCGCATTCCAGGCCCCCACCACCCTCTGTGTAAAATATATCCTTCTGATATCTGTGTTAAACCTCCCCCCCTTCACCTTGAACCTATGACCCCTCGTGAACGTCACCGCCGACCTGGGAAAAAGCTTCCCACCGTTCACCCTATCTATGCCTTTCATAATTTTATACACCTCTATTAAGTCTCCCCTCATCCTCCGTCTTTCCAGGAAGAACAACCCCAGTTTACCCAATCTCTCCTCATAACTAAGCCCCTCCATACCAGGCAACATCCTGGTAAACCTCCTCTGTACTCTCTCCAAAGCCTCCACGTCCTTCTGGTAGTGTGGCGACCAGAACTGGGCGCAGTACTCCAAATGCGACCGAACCAACGTTCTATACATCTGCAACATCAGACCCCAACTTTTATACTCCATGCCCCGTCCTATAAAGGCAAGCATGCCATATGCCTTCTTCACCACCTTCTCCACCTGTGACGTTACCTTCAAGGATCTGTGGACTTGCACACCCAGGTCCCTCTGCGTATCTACACCCTTTATGGTTCTGCCATTTATCGTATAGCTCCTCCCTACATTATTTCTACCAAAATGCATCACTTCGCATTTATCAGGATTGAACTCCATCTGCCATTTCTTTGCCCAAATTTCCAGCCTATCTATATCCTTCTGTAGCTTCTGACAATGCTCCTCACTATCTGCAAGTCCTGCCAATTTTGTGTCGTCCGCAAACTTACTAACCCCAGTTACACCTTCTTCCAGATCGTTTATATAAATCACAAACAGCAGAGGTCCCAGTACAGAGCCCTGCGGAACACCACTAGTCACAGGCCTCCAGCCGGAAAAAGACCCTTCCACTACCACCCTCTGTCTTCTGTGACCAAGCCAGTTCTCCACCCATCTAGCCACCTCCCCCTTCATCCCTTGAGATCCAAAGGGGATATTCAAGGAACGCATGGGGGAACTGCAGCAATGGTTTATTCCTGTCTGGCACAAAAGCAAAATGGGGAAGAGGGCCAATCCATGGCTTACAAAGGAAATGAGAGAGAGTATCCGGTCTAAGGGAGAAGCAGCCAGATTGGCCAAGAAAAATAATAGACCTGAGGATTGGGAGCAGTTTAGAATTCAGCAAAGAACCAAGGGATTGATTAAGAAGGGGAAAATACAGCACGAACGTAAGCTGGCAGGGAACAGAAAGACTGACACTAAGAGTTTCTATAGATACATGAAGAGAAAGAGGTTAAAGACACATGTAGGTCCCCTACAGACAGGAACGGGGGAATGTATAATCGGGGACAAAGAACTGGCTGAGTAACTGAATACATACTTTGGTCCTGTCTTCACAAGAGAGGACACAAATCAGACACCAGAAATGTTGGAGAATGCAAGATTTAGTGAGGGAAGAACTGAGGGAGATCAATATTAGTAGAGAAATGGTGCTGGGAAAAATTGATGGGATTGAAGGTGGATAAATCCCCAGGGCCCGATAATCTACATCCCAGAGTACTTAAGGAAGTGGCTCTAGAAATAGTGGATGCATTAGTGGTCATCTTCCAGGATTCTATAGACTCTGGAACAGTCCCTGCAGATTGGAGGGGAGCGAATGTCATTCCAATATTCAAAAAGGGAGGTAGAGAGAAAACGGAATTATAGACCAGTAAGCTTAACATCGGTAGTGGGGAAAATTCTCGAATCCATTATCAAGGACTTTATAGCGGAGTATTTAGAAAGCAGCAGCAGGATCAGACAGAGTCAGCGTGGATTTATGAAGGGAAATCATGCTTGACAAATCTGTTGGAATTCTTTGAAGATGTAACTGGTAGAGTTGACAAGGGGGAGTTAGTCGATGTGGTTTATTTGGAGTTTCAGAAAGCATTTGACAATGTCCCGCACAAGAGATTATTGTGCAAGATTAAAACGCATGGGATTAGTGGGAGTGTGATGAGATGGATAGAAAACTGGTTGGCAGAGAGGAAACAAAGAATAGGAATTAATGGGTGCTTTTCAAATTGGCAGGCAGTAACTAGTGGGGTGCCACAGGGACCCCAGCTATTCACAATATATATTCATGAATTGGATGAGGGAACAAAATGTAACGTCTCAAGGTTTGCAGATGACACCAAGTTGGGTGGGAGGGTGAACTGTGACGAGGATGCAGAGATCCTTCAGAATGAACTGGACAGGTTGGGTGAGTGGGCTAATCAATGGCAGATGCAGTATAATTTGGATAAGTGTGAGGTTATTCACTTTGGAAGCAAAACAAGATGACAGATTACTACCTGAATGGGTGTAAATTGGGAGAGGGGAGTGTGCAGAGGGACCTGGGTGTCCTTGTGCACCAGTCGCTGAAGGTAAGCATGCAGGTGCAGCAGGCGGTAAAGAAGGCAAATGGTATGTTGGCCTTCATTGCGAGAGGTTTCGAGTACAGGAGCAGGGATGTGTTGTTGCGATTATACAGGGCCTTGGTGAGGCCACATCGAGAGTATTGTGTGCAGTTTTGGTCTCCTTTTCTGAGGAAGGATGTTCTTGCTCTCGAGGGAGCGCAGCGAAGGTTTACCAGGCTGATTCCGGGGATGGCGGGACTGATGTATGAGGAGAGATTGACTCTGTGAGGATTGTTTTTGCTGGAGTTCAGACGAATGAGGGGGGATCTCACAGAGACTTATAAAATTCTGACAGGACTAGACAGGGTAGATGCAGGGAGGATATTCCCGATGGTGGGGGGAGTCCAGAACCAGGGGTCACAGTCTGAGGATTCGGGGTAGACCATTTAGGACGGAGATGAGGAGACATTTCTTCACCCAAAGAGTGGTGAGCCTGTGGAATTCATTCCCACAGGAAGTAGTTGATGCCAAAACATTGAATGTATTGAAGAGGCGGCTGGATACAGCACTTGTGGCGAATGGGATCAAAGGTTATGGGGAGAAAGCACGATTAGACTGTTGAGTTGGATGATCAGCCATGATGGTGATGAATGGGGGAGCAGGATCGAAGGGCCGAATGGCCTCCTCCTGCTCCTTTCTTCATTCCTTCAATGACCTGGAGCTGAGATGAACCATCTTCCTTTGTGCCCAGTGTGACTCCGGAGGGTTTTCTCCCAGATTCCCACTGACTCCTGTTTCGCTCGGGCTCCTTGATGCCGCACTCGGTCCAATGCTGCCCTGATGTCCGGGGCAGTCACTCCCGCCTCTGGAGATCACCTTTGTGGTCCATGTTTGGACCAGTCCTCCTCCTGTTTGAACCAGACTTCCCCCATATCCTCTCGTTGCCACTTCTAACCTGCGGGAGCAGACCCTCCGTCCAACAGCTCCAGGGAAAGCCCAGGGACCGGGAATTTCACACTGAGGCTGCCCTGCCCCAGAGACAGCAGCAAAAATAATCCAATCTCATCCCAGCTCAACGCCAGGTCCGGAGACAACCCAAACCTAGCTCCAACCCGGACTGGAGCAGCCAACACAGCAAACCAGAACCAGCCTCCCTACCCCTGCAACCCCCAGCAGACCCTCCCTACCTCTGTAACCATCTCTAGCCCCTACACCCCTATCTCTGTAACCATCTCCAGCCCCTACACCCCTCCCTATCTCTGTAACCATCTCCAGCCCCTACACCCCTCCCGATCTCTGTTACCTCCTCCAGCCGCTACACCCCTCCCTAACTCTGTAACCTCCTCCAGCCCCTACACCCCTCCCTATCTCTAACCTCCTCCAGCCCCTACATTCCTCCCAATCTCTCTAACGTCCTCCAGCCACTACACCCCTATCTCTGTAACCTCCTCCAGCCCCTACATCTCTCCCTATCTCTGTAACCTCCTCCAGCCCCTACATCCCTCCCTATCTCTGTAACCTCCGCCAGTACCTACAACCCGCCCTATATCTGTAACCTCCTCCAGCCCCTACACCCCTCCCTATTTCTGTAACCTCCTCCAGCCCCTATACCCCTCCCTATCTCTGTAACCTTCTCCAGCCCCCACACCCCTCCCTATCTCTGTAACCTCCTCCAGCCCCTACACCCCTCCTGATCTCTGTAACCTCCTCCAGCCCCTACACCCCTCCCTATCTCTGTAACCTTCTCCAGGCCCTACCCCCTCCCTATCTCTGTAACCTCCTCCAGCCCCTACACCCCTCCCTATCTCTGTAACCTCCTCCAGCCCCTACACCCCTCCCTATCTCTGTAACCTTCTCCAGCCCCTACCCCCCTCCCTATCTCTGTAACCTTCTCCAGCCCCTCCCCCTCCCTATCTCTGTAACCTCCTCCAGCCCCTACACCCCTCCCTATCTCTGTAACCTTCTCCAGCCCCTACCCCCCTCCCGATCTCTGTAACCTTCTCCAGCCCCTACCCCCCTCCCTATCTCTGTAACCTCCTCCAGCCCCTACACCCCTCCCTATCTCTGTAACCTCCTCCAGCCCCTACACCCCTCCCTATCACTGTAACCTTCTCCAGCCCCTACCCCCCTCCCTATCTCTGTAACCTCCTCCAGCCCCTGCACCCCTCCCTATCTCTGTAACCTCCTCCAGCCCCTACACCCCTCCCTATCTCTGTAACCTCCTCCAGCCCCTACACCCCTCCCTATCTCTGTAACCTTCTCCAGCCCCTACACCCCTCCCTATCTCTGTAACCTCCTCCAGCCCCTACACCCCTCCCTATCTCTGTAACCTTCTCCAGCCCCTACACCCCTCCCTATCTCTGTAACCTCCTCCAGCCCCTACACCCCTCCCTATCTCTGTAACCTCCTCCAGTCCCTACACCCCTCCCTATCTCTGTAACCTCCTCCAGCCCCCTACACCCCTCCCTATCTCTATAACCTCCTCCAGCCCCTACACCCCTCCCTATCTCTATAACCTCCTCCAGCCCCTACACCCCTCCCTATCTCTGTAACCTCCTCCAGCCCCCTACACCCCTCCCTATCTCTATAACCTCCTCCAGCCCCTACACCCCTCCCTATCTCTGTAACCTCCTCCAGCCCCTACACCCCTCCCTATCTCTGTAACCTCCTCCAGCCCCTACACCCCTCCCTATCTCTGTAACCTCCTCCAGCCCCTACACCCCTCCCTATCTCTGTAACCTCCTCCAGTCCCTACACCCCTCCCTATCTCTGTAAGCTCCTCCAGCCCCCTACACCCCTCCCTATCTCTATAACCTCCTCCAGCCCCTACACCCCCTCCCTATCTCTGTAACCTCCTCCAGTCCCTACACCCCTCCCTATCTCTGTAACCTCCTCCAGCCCCCTACACCCCTCCCTATCTCTATAACCTCCTCCAGCCCCTACACCCCCTCCCTATCTCTGTAACCTCCTCCAGTCCCTACACCCCTCCCTATCTCTGTAACCTCCTCCAGCCCCTACACCCCTCCCTATCTCTGTAACCTCCTCCAGCCCCTACACCCCTCCCTATCTCTGTAACCTCCTCCAGCCCCTACACCCCTCCCTATCTCTGTAACCTCCTCCAGCCCCGACACCCCTCCCTATCTCTGTAACCTCCCCCCAGCCCCTACACCCCTCCCTATCTCTGTAACCTCCTCCAGCCCCTACACCCCTCCCTATCTCTGTAACCTCCTCCAGCCCCTACACCCCTCCCTATCTCTGTAACCTCCTCCAGCCCCCTACACCCCTCCCTATCTCTGTAACCTCCTCCAGCCCCCTACACCCCTCCCTATCTCTGTAACCTCCTCCAGCCCCCTACACCCCTCCCTATCTCTGTAACCTCCTCCAGCCCCCTACACCCCTCCCTATCTCTGTAACCTCCTCCAGTCCCTACACCCCTCCCTATCTCTGTAACCTCCTCCAGCCCCCTACACCCCTCCCTATCTCTGTAACCTCCTCCAGCCCCTACACCCCCTCCCTATCTCTGTAACCTCCTCCAGTCCCTACACCCCTCCCTATCTCTGTAACCTCCTCCAGCCCCCTACACCCCTCCCTATCTCTATAACCTCCTCCAGCCCCTACACCCCCTCCCTATCTCTGTAACCTCCTCCAGCCCCCTACACCCCTCCCTATCTCTGTAACCTCCTCCAGTCCCTACACCCCTCCCTATCTCTGTAACCTCCTCCAGCCCCCTACACCCCTCCCTATCTCTGTAACCTCCTCCAGCCCCTACACCCCCTCCCTATCTCTGTAACCTCCTCCAGTCCCTACACCCCTCCCTATCTCTGTAACCTCCCCCAGCCCCTACACCCCTCCCTATCTCTGTAACCTCCCCCAGCCCCTACACCCCTCCCTATCTCTGTAACCTCCTCCAGCCCCGACACCCCTCCCTATCTCTGTAACCTCCTCCAGCCCCTACACCCCTCCCTATCTCTGTAACCTCCACCAGCCCCGACACCCCTCCCTATCTCTGTAACCTCCTCCAGCCCCTACACCCTCCCTATCTCTGTAACCTCCTCCAGCCCCTACACCCCTCCCTATCTCTGTAACCTCCTCCAGCCCCTACATCCCTCCCTATCTCTGTAACCTCCTCCAGCCCCTACACCCCTCCCTATCTCTGTAACCTCCACCAGCCCCGACACCCCTCCCTATCTCTGTAACCTCCTCCAGCCCCTACACCCCTCCCTATCTCTGTAACCTCTTCCAGCCCCTACACCCCTCCCCATCTCTGTAACCTCCTCCAGCCCCTACACCCCTCCCTATCTCTGTAACCCCCTCCAGCCCCTACACCCCTCCCTATCTCTGTAACCCCCTCCAGCCCCTACACCCCTCCCTATCTCTGTAACCTCCTCCAGCCCCGACACCCCTCCCTATCTCTGTAACCTCCTCCAGCCCCTACACCCCTCCCTATCTCTGTAACCTCTTCCAGCCCCTACACCCCTCCCCATCTCTGTAACCTCCTCCAGCCCCGACACCCCTCCCTATCTCTGTAACCTCCTCCAGCCCCGACACCCCTCCCTATCTCTGTAACCTCCTCCAGCCCCTACACCCCTCCCTATCTCTGTAACCTTCTCCAGCCCCTACACCCCTCCCTATCTCTGTAACCTCTTCCAGCCCCTACACCCCTCCCCATCTCTGTAACCTCCTCCAGCCCCTACACCCCTCCCTATCTCTGTAACCCCCTCCAGCCCCTACACCCCTCCCTATCTCTGTAACCTCTTCCAGCCCGTACACCCCTCCCCATCTCTGTAACCTCCTCCAGCCCCTACACCCCTCCCTATCTCTGTAACCCCCTCCAGCCCCTACACCCCTCCCTATCTCTGTAACCTCTTCCAGCCCCTACACCCCTCCCCATCTCTGTAACCTCCTCCAGCCCCTACACCCCTCCCTATCTCTGTAACCCCCTCCAGCCCCTACACCCCTCCCTATCTCTGTAACCTCTTCCAGCCCCTACACCCCTCCCCATCTCTGTAACCTCCTCCAGCCCCTACATCCCTCCCTATCTCTGTAACCTCCTCCAGCCCCTACACCCCTCCCTATCTCTGTGCCTCCTCCAGCCCCTACACCCCTCCCTATCTCTGTAACCTCCTCCAGCTCCTACACCCCTCCCTATCTCTGTAACCTCCTCCAGCCCCTACACCCCTCCCTATCTCTGTGCCTCCTCCAGCCCCTACACCCCTTCCTATCTCTGTAACCTCCTCCAGCCCCTACACCCCTCCCTATCTCTGTAACCCCCTCCAGCCCCTACACCCCTCCCTATCTCTGTAACCCCCTCCAGCCCCTACACCCCTCCCTATCTCCGTAACCTCCTCCAGCCCCTACACCCCTCCCTATCTCTGTAACCTCCTCCAGCCCCTACACGCCTCCCTATCTCTGCAACCTCCTCCAGCCCCTACACCCCTCCCTATCTCTGTAACCTCCTCCAGCCCCTACACCCCTCCCTATCTCTGCAACCTCCTCCAGCCCCTACACCCCTCCCTATCTCTGTAACCACCTCCAGCCCCTACACCCTCCCTATCTCTGTGCCCGCTCTCTCTCTCTCAGTTTGTGTCTCTGGGTGTTTTTGGGCCTCAGGCTCCACATGAGGTTGTGTTGATTTCACTCAGGGAGGAATCTCCTCTCCCTCCTCCCCCTTATCCTCTCCCTCATTCCCTCTCTCCTCCCTCTCTCCCTCCTCCCTCTCTCCCTCTCCCTCTCTCCCTCCTCCCTCTCTCCCTCCTCCCTCTCTCCCTCCTCCCTCACTTACTCCAGCACAGCAGCGACATGGCGGCGACAGCGGGCGGCGGGATTCCCGGGGCAACGGCAAAATGGCGGCCGCCACAGGGGGCGGGGCCACGTCCTCACGTACCACCGCGTCGGGGCTGCCTCACGTCACCGCGTCGCGCACGCAGGGCCACGCCGGGGTGGGGAACGTCATCACGCAGCGCTTTCCGCGGGTAGTGGGGGCGGAGCCTAGTTCACACGTCGGGATCGCACGGCAACGTTGAGGCTGTGAGACGTCATCACGCAACGCGGTCCGCTCGAACAGGGAGGACGCTGGGGGCGGGACTCGCTGCCTGGGGGCGGGGTTATTGAAGCGCGTCGGGGAGCACAGCCCACTGGATTCCTGTCGGAGCAGAAAGGGGCGGGGCTCCGAGTGGGGGGCGGGGTCAGCGTCAGGGGGGCGGGGTCAGCCTCGAGTAACAGGCCAGCCTGGGGGGCGGGGT
>NW_027593482.1:0-31574 GCF_964213995.1 Mustelus asterias
TTATTATTGTCACGTGTATTAAGATACAGTGAAAAGTATTGTTTCTTGCACACGACACAGGCAAAGCATACCATTCATAGAGAAGGAAAGGAGAGGGTGCAGAATGTAGTGTTACAGTCATAGCTAGGGTGTAGAGAAAGATCAACTTAGTGCGAGGTCGGTCCATTCAAAAGTCTGACAGCAGCAGGGAAGAAGCTGTTCTTGAGTCGGTTGCTAAGTGTTGTCAAACTTTTGCATCTTTTTCCCAACGGAAGGTGGTGGAAGAGAGAATGTCCGGGGTGCGTGGGGTCCTTAATTATGCCGGCTGCTTTTCCCGAGGCAGCGGGAAGTGTAGACAGAGTCAATGGATGTGAGGACTGAGTCGAGGAGAAATTTCTTCACCCAGAGGGTGGTGAATGTGTGGAATTCACTCCCACAGAAAGTAGCCGAGGCCAAAACGTTGTCTGATTTCAAGAAGAAATTAGATCAAAAAGACTACCGTTTATTTATTAATCACAAGTATGCTTACATTAACACTGCAATGAAGTTACTGTGAAAACCCCCCCCACACTCCGGCGCCTGTTCGGGGACACGGAGGGAGAATTTAGCACGGCCCAATGCCCCTAACCAGCACGTCTTTCAGATGTGGTTAGCACTGCTGCTTCACAGCTCCAGGGACCTGGGTTCCATTCCCGGCTCGGGTCACTGTCTGTGTGGAGTTTGCACATTCTCCCCGTGTCTGCGTGGGTTTCCTCCGGGTGCTCCGGTTTCCTCCCACAGTCCGAAGATGTGCGGGTTAGGTGGATCGGCCTTGATAAATTGTCCCTTAGTGTCAGGGGGAGTAGCAGGGTACATATGTGGGGTTTTGGGGATAGGGCCTGGGTGGGATTGTGGTCAGTGCAGGCTCAATGGGCCGAATGGCCTCTTTCTGTACTGTAGGGATTCGATGAAACCGGAGCACCCGGAGGAAACCCGCTCAGACACGGCGGGAGAATGTGCAAACTCCGCGCAGGGACTCAAGCCGGGAATCGAATCCTGGTCCCTGGTGCTGTGAGGCAGCAGTGCCAACCACTGTGCCACCCGTGCTCTTGGGGCTAAAGGGGTTGAGAGATATGGGCAGAAGTGGGAGGGGGATCAGGATATTGAAGTTGATGATCAGCCCATGATCATAGTGAGTTGTGGAACAGGCTCAAAGGGCTGAAAAGCCTCCTGCAAGCTTCTCCGTCACTGAGCCTCCCGCTTGCTGCCTGAGCAATTGTGTCCTTACCATCGGAGACTTCGCATCAAGCGGACAAAGGTTGCCATGGGGACGGGCCTGCTGGGCTTCTGGGCCTCTTCCATCACCTCCTCCCAGCTGAGCGGGGGGTCTCCAGCTCTCAACCCCCTGTTAGTGCACAGGATAGAGTAGAGATCTCTCTCCCGCAGTCCTGAGAGAGAGAGGGGAAAGTCATACAAAACTTATAATCAGCACTCCTCATATCGAACCCCGTGCTGTACCTGGCCTGGGAGTGTTTGATGTGGGACAGTGTAGAGGGAGCTTTACTCTGTATCTAACCCCGTGCTGTACCTGTCCTGGGAGTGTTTGATGGGGGACAGTGTAGAGGGAGCTTTACTCTGTATCTAACCCCGTGCTGTACCTGTCCTGGGAGTGTTTGATGGGGGACAGTGTAGAGGGAGCTTTACTCTGTATCAAACCACGTGCTGTACCTGTCCTGGGAGTGTTTGATGGGGACAGTGTAGAGGGAGCTTTACTCTGTATCTAACCCCGTGCTGTACCTGTCCTGGGAGTGTTTGATGGGGGACAGTGTAGAGGGAGCTTTACTCTGTATCTAACCCCGTGCTGTACCTGTCCTGGGAGTGTTTGATGGGGACAGTGTAGAGGGAGCTTTACTCTGTATCTAACCCCGTGTTGTACCTGACCTGGGAGTGTTTGATGGGGGACAGTGTAGAGGGAGCTTTACTCTGTATCTAACCCCGTGCTGTACCTGTCCTGGGAGTGTTTGATGGGAGACAGTGTAGAGGGAGCTTTACTCTGTATCTAACCCCGTGCTGTACCTGTCCTGGGAGTGTTTGATGGGGGGACAGTGTAGAGGGAGCTTTGCTCTGTATCTAACCCCGTGCTGTACCTGTCCTGGGTGTGTTTGATGGGGGGACAGTGTAGAGGGAGCTTTACTCTGTATCTAACCCCGTGCTGTACCTGTCCTGGGAGTGTTTGATGGGGGGGACAGTGTAGAGGGAGCTTTACTCTGTATCTAACCCCGTGCTGTACCTGTCCTGGGAGTGTTTGATGGGGGATAGTGTAGAGGGAGCTTTACTCTGTATCTAACCCCGTGCTGGACCTGTCCTGGGAGTGTTTGATGGGGGACAGTGTAGAGGGAGCTTTACTCTGTATCTAACCCCGTGCTGTCCCTGTCCTGGGAGTGTTTGATGGGGACAGTGGAGAGGGAGCTTTACTCTGTATCTAACCCCATGCTGTCCCTGTCCTGGGAGTGTTTGATGGGGATAGTGTATCTAACCCCGTGCTGTACCTGTCCTGGGAGTGTTTGATGGGGGACAGTGTGGAGGGAGCTTTACTCTGTATCTAACCCCGTGCTGTACCTGTCCTGGGAGTGTTTGATGGGGGGGACAGTGTAGAGGGAGCTTTACTCTGTATCTAACCCCGTGCTGTACCTGTCCTGGGAGTGTTTGATGGGGGACAGTGTAGAGGGAGCTTTACTCTGTATCTAACCCCGTGCTGTACCTGTCCTGGGAGTGTTTGATGGGGACATGTAGAGGGAGCTTTACTCTGTATCTAACCCCGTGCTGTACCTGTCCTGGGAGTGTTTGATGGGGACAGTGTAGAGGGAGCTTTACTCTGTATCTAACCCCGTGCTGTATCTGTCCTGGGAGTGTTTGATGGGGGACAGTGTAGAGGGAGCTTTACTCTGTATCTAACCCCGTGCTGCACCTGTCCTGGGAGTGTTTGATGGGGGGGACAGTGGAGAGGGAGCTTTACTCTGTATCTAACCCCGTGCTGTACCTGTCCTGGGAGTGTTTGATGGGGGACAGTGTAGAGGGAGCTTTACTGTGTATCTAACCCCGTGTTGTACCTGTCCTGGGAGTGTTTGATGGGGGGACAGTGTAGAGGGAGCTTTACTCTGTATCTAACCCCGTGCTGTCCCTGTCCTGGGAGTGTTTGATGGGGATAGTGTAGAGGGAGCTTTACTCTGTATCTAACCCCGTGCTGTACCTGTCCTGGGAGTGTTTGATGGGGGGGACAGTGTAGAGGGAGCTTTACTCTGTATCTAACCCCGTGCTGTACCTGTCCTGGGAGTGTTTGATGGGGGATAGTGTAGAGGGAGTTTTACTCTGTATCTAACCACGTGCTGTACCTGTCCTGGGAGTGTTTGATGGGGACAGTGTAGAGGGAGCTTTACTCTGTATCTAACCCCGTGTTGTACCTGACCTGGGAGTGTTTGATGGGGGACAGTGTAGAGGGAGCTTTACTCTGTATCTAACCCCGTGCTGTACCTGTCCTGGGAGTGTTTGATGGGAGACAGTGTAGAGGGAGCTTTACTCTGTATCTAACCCCGTGCTGTACCTGTCCTGGGAGTGTTTGATGGGGGGACAGTGTAGAGGGAGCTTTACTCTGTATCTAACCCCGTGCTGTACCTGTCCTGGGTGTGTTTGATGGGGGGACAGTGTAGAGGGAGCTTTACTCTGTATCTAACCCCGTGCTGTACCTGTCCTGGGAGTGTTTGATGGGGGGGACAGTGTAGAGGGAGCTTTACTCTGTATCTAACCCCGTGCTGTACCTGTCCTGGGAGTGTTTGATGGGGGATAGTGTAGAGGGAGCTTTACTCTGTATCTAACCCCGTGCTGTACCTGTCCTGGGAGTGTTTGATGGGGGACAGTGTAGAGGGAGCTTTACTCTGTATCTAACCCCGTGCTGTACCTGTCCTGGGAGTGTTTGATGGGGGACAGTATAGAGGGAGCTTTACTCTGTATCTAACCCCGTGCTGTCCCTGTCCTGGGAGTGTTTGATGGGGGACAGTGTAGAGGGAGCTTTACTCTGTATCTCACCCCATGCTGTCCCCGTCCTGGGAGTGTTTGATGGGGATAGTGTATCTAACCCCGTGCTGTACCTGTCCTGGGAGTGTTTGATGGGGGACAGTGTGGAGGGAGCTTTACTCTGTATCTAACCCCGTGCTGTACCTGTCCTGGGAGTGTTTGATGGGGGGGACAGTGTAGAGGGAGCTTTACTCTGTATCTAACCCCGTGCTGTACCTGTCCTGGGAGTGTTTGATGGGGGACAGTGTAGAGGGAGCTTTACTCTGTATCTAACCCCGTGCTGTACCTGTCCTGGGAGTGTTTGATGGGGACATGTAGAGGGAGCTTTACTCTGTATCCAACCCCATGCTGTACCTGTCCTGGGAGTGTTTGATGGGGACAGTGTAGAGGGAGCTTTACTCTGTATCTAACCCCGTGCTGTATCTGTCCTGGGAGTGTTTGATGGGGGACAGTGTAGAGGGAGCTATACTCTGTATCTAACCCCGTGCTGCACCTGTCCTGGGAGTGTTTGATGGGGGGGACAGTGGAGAGGGAGCTTTACTGTGTATCTAACCCCGTGTTGTACCTGTCCTGGGAGTGTTTGATGGGGGGACAGTGTAGAGGGAGCTTTACTCTGTATCTAACCCCGTGCTGTACCTGTCCTGGGAGTGTTTGATGGGGCCAGTGTAGAGGGAGCTTTACTCTGTATCTGACCCCGTGCTGTACCTGTCCTGGGAGTGTTTGATGGGGGACAGTGTAGAGGGAGCTTTACTCTGTATCTAACCCCGTGCTGTCCCTGTCCTGGGAGTGTTTGATGGGGATAGTGTAGAGGGAGCTTTACTCTGTATCTAACCCCGTGCTGTCCCTGTCCTGGGAGTGTTTGATGGGGACAGTGGAGAGGGAGCTTTACTCTGTATCTAACCCCATGCTGTCCCTGTCCTGGGAGTGTTTGATGGGGATAGTGTATCTAACCCCGTGCTGTACCTGTCCTGGGAGTGTTTGATGGGGGACAGTGTGGAGGGAGCTTTACTCTGTATCTAACCCCGTGCTGTACCTGTCCTGGGAGTGTTTGATGGGGGGGACAGTGTAGAGGGAGCTTTACTCTGTATCTAACCCCGTGCTGTATCTGTCCTGGGAGTGTTTGATGGGGGACAGTGTAGAGGGAGCTTTACTCTGTATCTAACCCCGTGCTGCACCTGTCCTGGGAGTGTTTGATGGGGGGGACAGTGGAGAGGGAGCTTTACTCTGTATCTAACCCCGTGCTGTACCTGTCCTGGGAGTGTTTGATGGGGGACAGTGTAGAGGGAGCTTTACTGTGTATCTAACCCCGTGTTGTACCTGTCCTGGGAGTGTTTGATGGGGGGACAGTGTAGAGGGAGCTTTACTCTGTATCTAACCCCGTGCTGTACCTGTCCTGGGAGTGTTTGATGGGGGACAGTGTAGAGGGAGCTTTACTCTGTATCTAACCCCGTGCTGTCCCTGTCCTGGGAGTGTTTGATGGGGATAGTGTAGAGGGAGCTTTACTCTGTATCTAACCCCGTGCTGTACCTGTCCTGGGAGTGTTTGATGGGGGGGACAGTGTAGAGGGAGCTTTACTCTGTATCTAACCCCGTGCTGTACCTGTCCTGGGAGTGTTTGATGGGGGATAGTGTAGAGGGAGTTTTACTCTGTATCTAACCACGTGCTGTACCTGTCCTGGGAGTGTTTGATGGGGACAGTGTAGAGGGAGCTTTACTCTGTATCTAACCCCGTGTTGTACCTGACCTGGGAGTGTTTGATGGGGGACAGTGTAGAGGGAGCTTTACTCTGTATCTAACCCCGTGCTGTACCTGTCCTGGGAGTGTTTGATGGGAGACAGTGTAGAGGGAGCTTTACTCTGTATCTAACCCCGTGCTGTACCTGTCCTGGGAGTGTTTGATGGGGGGACAGTGTAGAGGGAGCTTTACTCTGTATCTAACCCCGTGCTGTACCTGTCCTGGGTGTGTTTGATGGGGGGACAGTGTAGAGGGAGCTTTACTCTGTATCTAACCCCGTGCTGTACCTGTCCTGGGAGTGTTTGATGGGGGGGACAGTGTAGAGGGAGCTTTACTCTGTATCTAACCCCGTGCTGTACCTGTCCTGGGAGTGTTTGATGGGGGATAGTGTAGAGGGAGCTTTACTCTGTATCTAACCCCGTGCTGTACCTGTCCTGGGAGTGTTTGATGGGGGACAGTGTAGAGGGAGCTTTACTCTGTATCTAACCCCGTGCTGTACCTGTCCTGGGAGTGTTTGATGGGGGACAGTATAGAGGGAGCTTTACTCTGTATCTAACCCCGTGCTGTCCCTGTCCTGGGAGTGTTTGATGGGGGACAGTGTAGAGGGAGCTTTACTCTGTATCTCACCCCATGCTGTCCCCGTCCTGGGAGTGTTTGATGGGGATAGTGTATCTAACCCCGTGCTGTACCTGTCCTGGGAGTGTTTGATGGGGGACAGTGTGGAGGGAGCTTTACTCTGTATCTAACCCCGTGCTGTACCTGTCCTGGGAGTGTTTGATGGGGGGGACAGTGTAGAGGGAGCTTTACTCTGTATCTAACCCCGTGCTGTACCTGTCCTGGGAGTGTTTGATGGGGGACAGTGTAGAGGGAGCTTTACTCTGTATCTAACCCCGTGCTGTACCTGTCCTGGGAGTGTTTGATGGGGACATGTAGAGGGAGCTTTACTCTGTATCCAACCCCATGCTGTACCTGTCCTGGGAGTGTTTGATGGGGACAGTGTAGAGGGAGCTTTACTCTGTATCTAACCCCGTGCTGTATCTGTCCTGGGAGTGTTTGATGGGGGACAGTGTAGAGGGAGCTATACTCTGTATCTAACCCCGTGCTGCACCTGTCCTGGGAGTGTTTGATGGGGGGGACAGTGGAGAGGGAGCTTTACTGTGTATCTAACCCCGTGTTGTACCTGTCCTGGGAGTGTTTGATGGGGGGACAGTGTAGAGGGAGCTTTACTCTGTATCTAACCCCGTGCTGTACCTGTCCTGGGAGTGTTTGATGGGGCCAGTGTAGAGGGAGTTTTACTCTGTATCTGACCCCGTGCTGTACCTGTCCTGGGAGTGTTTGATGGGGGACAGTGTAGAGGGAGCTTTACTCTGTATCTAACCCCGTGCTGTCCCTGTCCTGGGAGTGTTTGATGGGGATAGTGTAGAGGGAGCTTTACTCTGTATCTAACCCCGTGCTGTACCTGTCCTGGGAGTGTTTGATGGGGGGGACAGTGTAGAGGGAGCTTTACTCTGTATCTAACCCCGTGCTGTACCTGTCCTGGGAGTGTTTGATGGGGGATAGTGTAGAGGGAGTTTTACTCTGTATCTAACCACGTGCTGTGCCTGTCCTGGGAGTGTTTGATGGGGACAGTGTAGAGGGAGCTTTACTCTGTATCTAACCCCGTGCTGTACCTGTCCTGGGAGTGTTTGATGGGGGACAGTGTAGAGGGAGCTTTACTCTGTATCTAACCCCGTGCTGTACCTGTCCTGGGAGTGTTTGATGGGGACAGTGTCGAGGGAACTTTACTCTGTATCTAACCCCGTGTTGTACCTGACCTGGGAGTGTTTGATGGGGGACAGTGTAGAGGGAGCTTTACTCTGTATCTAACCCCGTGCTGTACCTGTCCTGGGAGTATTTGATGGGAGACAGTGTAGAGGGAGCTTTACTCTGTATCTAACCCCGTGCTGTACCTGTCCTGGGAGTGTTTGATGGGGGGACAGTGTAGAGGGAGCTTTACTCTGTATCTAACCCCGTGCTGTACCTGTCCTGGGTGTGTTTGATGGGGGGACAGTGTAGAGGGAGCGTTACTCTGTATCTAACCCCGTGCTGTACCTGTCCTGGGAGTGTTTGATGGGGGGGACAGTGTAGAGGGAGCTTTACTCTGTATCTAACCCCGTGCTGTACCTGTCCTGGGAGTGTTTGATGGGGGATAGTGTAGAGGGAGCTTTACTCTGTATCTAACCACGTGCTGTACCTGTCCTGGGAGTGTTTGATGGGGACAGTGTAGAGGGAGCTTTACTCTGTATCTAACCCCGTGCTGTCCCTGTCCTGGGAGTGTTTGATGGGGGGACAGTGTAGAGGGAGCTTTACTCTGTATCTAACCCCGTGCTGTACCTGTCCTGGGAGTGTTTGATGGGGACAGTGTAGAGGGAGCTTTACTCTGTATCTAACCCCATGCTGTATCTGTCCTGGGAGTGTTTGATGGGGGGGACAGTGTAGAGGGAGCTTTACTCTGTATCTAACCCCGTGCTGTACCTGTCCTGGGAGTGTTTGATGGGGGACAGTGCAGAGGGAGCTTTACTCTGTATCTAACTCCGTGCTGTTCCTGTCCTGGGAGTGTTTGATGGGGGACAGTGTAGAGGGAGCTTTACTCTGTATCTAACCCCGTGCTGTACCTGTCCTGGGAGTGTTTGATGGGGGACAGTGTAGAGGGAGCTTTACTCTGTATCTAACCCCGTGCTGTATCTGTCCTGGGAGTGTTTGATGGAGGACAGTGTAGAGGGAGCTTTACTCTGTATCTAACCCCGTGCTGTACCTGTCCTGGGAGTGTTTGATGGGGGGGACAGTGTAGAGGGAGCTTTACTCTGTATCTAACCCCGTGCTGTACCTGTCCTGGGAGTGTTTGATGGGGGACAGTGTAGAGGGAGCTTTACTCTGTATCTAACCCCGTGCTGTATCTGTCCTGGGAGTGTTTGATGGAGGACAGTGTAGAGGGAGCTTTACTCTGTATCTAACCCCGTGCTGTACCTGTCCTGGGAGTGTTTGATGGGGGGGACAGTGTAGAGGGAGCTTTACTCTGTATCTAACCCCGTGCTGTACCTGTCCTGGGAGTGTTTGATGGGGGACAGTGTAGAGGGAGCTTTACTCTGTATCTAACCCCGTGCTGTACCTGTCCTGGGAGTGTTTGATGGGGGACAGTGTAGAGGGAGCTTCACTCTGTATCTAACCCCGTGCTGTACCTGTCTGTCCCTTACCTTTCCCGCTGGTGCTCAGTGCACTGAGGGCGAGGGTTACCATTTCTACGCCATGTCCCTCCTCCAGGAACCCAAGGGTATGCTGAATCAACAATCGGAGGGTGGCTGGAAGGGCGCGGATCTGATCCGAGACCTGGGGAGGAAAACAGATCAAGGGACGATGAGTGGGTGAGACACGGGGAGACGGACTGAGCAGGAATGTAGCACGTAACAGGTCCTCACAATGACCAGAATCATTACAGAGTCATAGAATTCCCACAGGGCAGGAGGAGGCCATTCGGCCCATCGAGTCTGCACTGACAACTATCTCACCCAGGCCCTATCCCCGTAACCACCCCCCCCCCCCCATATTTACCCTGCTAGTCCCCATAACACAACTTAGCACAGCTAGTTCATAAGGCTATAAGATATGGGAGCAGAATTAGGCCATTTGGCTCATCGAGTCTGCTCCGCCATTCGATCATGGCTGATTTGATTCTCATCCCCATTCTCCTGCCTTCCCCCCGTAACCCTTGATCCCCTTATTGATCAAGAACCTTGGGGCGACACGGTGGCACCGTGGTTAGCACCGTTGCCTCACAGCACCCGGGTTCGATTCCCGGCTCGGGTCACTGTCTGTGTGGAGTTTGCACGTTCTCCTCGTGTCTGCGTGGGTTTCCCTCCGGGTGCTCCCGGTTTCCTCCCACAGTCCGAAAGACGTGCGGGTTAGGGTGCATTGGGCCGTGCTAAATTCTCCCTCAGTGTTACCCGAACAGGCACCGGAGTGTGGAGACTGGGGGATTTTCACAGTAACTTCATTGCAGTGTTAATGTGAGCCTACTTGTGACTAATAAATAAACTTTGAACCAATCTATCTATGTCTTAAAGACACTCAATGACCTGGCCTCAAAGGCCGCTGTGGCAGGTTTCCACAGATTCACCACCCTCTGGCTGAAGAAATTCCTCCTCATCTCAGTTTTGAAGGAGCGTCCCTTCACTCTGAGGTTGTGCCCTCGAGTTCTAGTCTCTCCCACTCGTGGAAACATCCTGTCTACATCCACTCTATCCAGGCCTCTCTAAATTTTGATTCGATCCCGACCCCCCCTCATCCTTCTAAACTCCAACCAGTGCAGACCCAGAGTCCTCAACCGTTCCTCATACGACAAGCTCTTCATTCCAGGGATCATTCTTGTGAACCTCCTCTGGACCCCCTCCAAGGCCAGCACATCCTTCCTTAGATACGGGGCCCAAAACCGCTCACAGTACTCCAAATGGGGGCTGACCAGAGCCTTATACAATTTGCTGACGACACCACGTCGTGGGTCGGATCTCAAACGATGACGAGACAGAGTAGAGGAATGAGATGGAGAATCTGGTGAACCGGTGCGGCAACAATAATCTCTCCCTCAGTGTCAACAAAACGAAGGAGATTGTCATCAACTTCAGGAAGCGCAGTGGGGGGCACGCCCGTCTACATTGACGGGGGTGAAGGGGTCGAGAGCTTCAAGTCTTTAGATGCCCAGATCACCAGCAACCTGTCTTGGTCCCCTCACCATCTTTATAGGGGGCGAGGTGCAGACATGTGTCGGCGCTATCACTATTTCTTGAATTGCTGGCAAGGCCAGTATGTGCGGCCCATTCCTAATTATTCCTAAACCGAGGGACTTCCAGCGCCATGTCAGAGGGAATCGAAGAGTCAGCTGCATTGCTGTGGATCTGGAGTCACAGGTAGACCAGGCCGGGTAAAGGTGGCAGACTTCCTTCCCCAAAAGGGGGGTCGTGACCGTCCGGCTATTGGAGGTGAAAGTCAGAAGTTACAGAGGGACATAGATAGGATGCAAGACGGGGCGGAGAAGTGGCAGATGGACTTCAACCCGGATAAATGCGTCGTGGCCCATTTTGGCAGGTCAAATGGGATGAAGGAGTACAATATAAAGGGAAAGACTCTTAGTACGGCAGAGGATCAGAAGGACCTTGGGGTCCGGGTCCATAGGACTCTGAAATCGGCCCCGCAGGTGGAGGAGGTGGTTAAGAAGGCGTGTGGTGTGCTGGCCTTTATCAATCGAGGGATTGAGTTTAGGAGTCCGGGGATAATGATGCAGCTATATAAGACCCTCGTCAGACCCCACTTGGAGTACTGTGCTCAGTTCTGGTCGCCTCATTACAGGAAGGATGTGGAAAAGATTGAAAGGGTGCAGAGGAGATTTACAAGGATGTTGCCTGGATTGAGTGGCATGCCTTATGAGGATAGGCTGAGGGAGCTCGGTCTTTTCTCCTTGGAGAGACGAAGGATGAGAGGAGACCTAATAGAGGTGTATAAGATGTTGAGAGGCATAGATCGGGTGGACTCTCAGAGGCTTTTTCCCAGGGTGGAAATGGCTGCTACGAGAGGACACAGGTTTAAGGTGCTGGGGGGTAGGTACAGGGGAGATGTTAGGGGTAAGTTTTTCACACAGAGGGTGGTGGGCGAGTGGAATCGGCTGCCGTCAGGGGTGGTGGAGGCGAACTCAATAGGGACTTTTAAGAGACTCCTGGATGAGTACATGGAGCGTAATAGGATGGAGGGTTATAGGTAGGTCTAGAAGGTAGGGATGTGTTTGGCACAACTTGTGGGCCGAAGGGCCTGTTTGTGCTGTAGTTTTTCTATGTTTCACGCAGACCCATCTGGTGTCAGGGGTGACACACAAGCCCACTAGGGAAATCGGAAAAGTTCTCTCAGACTGGCCCAAAGCAAGCGCAAGAGATGAAAGGTCCCTTTGACCCACCTGGAATGAGGTGAAAGCTCACACTGACGCACCTCAGGGTTATCACTGAAAGGTCACACCGAATCCCCTTCTCCACCCCGCCCCCCCTCCCCACTTTTTGCAGGGGATCAAAGGTGAAAGGTCACACAGTCCAATCCGAGTTGGGGAGGGTTGAACGTGAGGCAACATGGATTCGGGGGGAGGACCAGAGGTGAAAGTTCACACAGGCCAACGACACTCACCTTCTCGAAGACCCCAAACTCTCTGAGCTCCTCGCTCGCCAGCCTCAGGAAAAGAGGATTGTGGGATTCCTTCTTCGTGACCAGTTGCCTCATCTGGAGAAGAGGGGGGGCAAACATTTAGAATCGAACCTTTCCCCGACCCGGGATGTCCCTAAAACGCTCCCCCGCTTGACCGAAAACAAAAAGAAACAGGAGCTTTCGTTTCAACGTGGGGCGCTCCTGAACTCCAGGAATCGCAGTGGCCAATCTTTCACACAGAAAGATCCCACAGACCTATCCTGGTCCCTCCATGCCGACACTCTAGTTAAGAAAGCCCACCAACTCCTCTACTTTCTCAGAAGACAAATGAAATTTGGCATGTCAGCTACGACTCTCACCAACTTTTACAGATGCACCATAGGAAGCATTCTTTCTGGTTGTATCACAGCTTGGGATGGCTCCTGCTCTGCCCAAGACCGCAAGGAACTACAAAGGGTCGTGAACGAAGCCCAGTCCATCGCGCAAACCAGTCTCCCATCCATTGACTCGGTCTCCACTTCCCGCTGCCTCAGAAAAGCAGCCAGCATAATTAAGGACCCCACGCACCCCGGACATTCTCTCTTCCACCTTCTTCCGTCAGGAAAAAGATACAAAAGTCTGAGGTCACGTACCAACTGACTAAAGAGCAGCTTCTTCCCTGCTGCCATCAGACATTTGAATGGACCTACCTCGCATTAAGTTGATCTTTCTCTACACCCTAGCTATGACTGTAACACTGCACTCTCTCCTTGCAGTTGATGTTGTCTACATGGACTTTAGCAAGGTGTTTGACAAGGTACCACATGGTAGGTTGTTGCATAAGGTTAAATCTCTCAGGATCCAGGGTGAGGTAGCTAAATGGATACAAAATTGGCTTCTTGACAGAAGCCAGAGAGTGGTTATAGAGGGTTGTGTTTCAAACTGGAGGCCTGTGACCAGCGGTGTGCCTCAGGGATCAGTGCTGGGCCCACTGTTATTTGTCATTTATATTAATGACTTGGATGAGAATATAGGAGGCATGGTTAGTAAATTTGCAGATGACACCAAGATTAGTGGCATAGTGGACAGTGAAGAAGGTCATCTAGGATTGCAACGGGATCTTGATCAATTGGGCCAGTGGGCTGACGAATGGCAGATGGAGTTTAATTTAGATAAATGCGAGGTGATGCATTTTGGTAGATTGAACCAGGGCAGGACTTACTCAGTTAATGCTGGGGCGTTGGGGAGAGTTATAGAACAAAGAGATCTCGGGGTACAGGTTCATAGTTGCTTGAAAGTGGAGTCACAGGTGGACAGAGTGGTGAAGAAGGCATCCAGCATACTTGGTTTCATTGGTCAGAACATTGAATACAGGAGTTGGGACGTCTTGCTGAAGTTGTACAAGACATTGGTAAGGCCACACTTGGAATACTGTGCACAGTTCTGATCACCCTATTATAGAAAGGACATTATTAAACTAGAAAGAATGCAGAAAAGATTTACTAGGTTGCTGCCGGGATTTGATGGTTTGAGTTATAAGGAGAGGCTGAAGCATAGGAGGCTTAGGGATGATCTTAAGAGGTCTATAAAATAGCTCAGCTAGATAGTCAATATATTTTCCCAAAAGTAGGGGAGTCTTAAACTAGAGGCCATAGGTTTAAGGTGAGAGGGGAGAGATACAAAAGGGTCCAGGAAGGCAATTTTTTCACACAGAGGGTGGTGAGTGTCTGGAACGAGCTGCCAGAGGTAGTAGTAGAGGTGGGTACGATTTTGTCTTTTAAAAAGCATTTAGATAGTTACATGGGTATGATGGGTATAGAGGGATATGGGCCAAATGTGGCAATTGGGATTAGCTTAGTGGTTAAAAACTGGGTGGCATGGACAAGTTGGGCCGAAGGGCCTGTTTCCATGCTGTAAACGTCTATGACTCTTTCCTTCTCTATGAACGGTATGTTTGGTCTGTATACAGCGTGCAAGAAACAATACTTTTCACTGTATCCCAATACATGTGACAACAATAAATCAAATCTAACGTATCAGCAGTTCCTTTCAAAAGGATTGTGGAATGAGAGAACAGTATTAGTCACAGAGGTGTCTGTGCCACCACAGGAAGAGATAAGATATCAATCATACCAGTAAACCAAAGGCCAAGGGGAGTGATCAGGACAGTGTTCAAAAAACAATGGCATCGATCCAGGGTAAATGTTAATGGCAGAATAAAGGGCACCTTGACAATAAAAGCAGACAAATACACCACGATAGCACAGAACATAAGAACATAAGAAATAGGAGCAGGAGTAGGCCATCTAGCCCCTCGAGCCTGCCCCGCCATTCGATAAGATCATGGCTGATCTGAAGTGGATCAGTTCCACTTACCCGCCTGATCCCCATAACCCCTAATTCCCTTACCGATCAGGAATCCATCTATCCGTGATTTAAACATATTCAACGAGGTAGCCTCCACCACTTCAGCGGGCAGAGAATTCCAGAGATTCACCACCCTCTGAGAGAAGAAGTTCCTCCTCAACTCTGTCCCAAACTGACCCCCCTTTATTTCGAGGCTGTGCCCTCTAGTTCTAGTTTCCTTTCTAAGTGGAAAGAATCTCTCCACCTCTACCCTATCCAGCCCCTTCATTATCTTATAGGTCTCTATAAGATCACCCCTCAGCCTTCTAAATTCCAACGAACACAAACCCAATCTGCTCAGTCTCTCCTCATAATCAACACCCCTCATCTCCGGTATCAACCTGGTGAACCTTCTCTGCACTCCCTCCAAGGCCAATATATCCTTCCACAAATAAGGGGACCAATACTGCACACAGTATTCCAGCTGCGGCCTCACCAATGCCCTGTACAGATGCAGCAAGACATCTCTGCTTTTATATTCTATCCCCCTTGCGATATAGGCCAACATCCCATTTGCCTTCTTGATCACCTGTTGCACCTGCAGACTGGGTTTTTGTGTCTCATGCACAAGGACCCCCAGGTCCCTCTGCACAGCAGCATGTTGTAATTTCTTTCCATTTAGTGGTTGGCACTGCTGCCTCACAGCGCCAGGGACCCGGGTTCGATTCCCGGCTTGGGTCACTGTGTGTGGAGTTTGCACGTTCTCCCCGTGTCTGCGTGGGTTTCCTCCGGGTGCTCCGGTTTCCTCCCACAGTCTGAAAGCCGTGCTGGTTAGGGTGCATTGGGCCGTGCTAAATTCTCCCTCAGTGTAACCCGAACAGGCGCCGGAGTGTGACGACTAGGGGGTTTTTCACAGTAACTTCATTGCAGTGTTAATGTAAACCGACTTGCGACACCAATAAATAAACTTTAAAAAAAAGACAGCAGACTGGCAGCTGTGGAGGGGGGAGGGAAACAAAATGGGAGTCAGGATACATGACCTGAACTTGTTTAACTGAACACTGAGTTCAGAAGGCTGTGATGTGCATAACAGGATGGAGAGGAGGTGATATAGGACATGGAGAGGGGGCGGCACAGTGGCACAGCGGTTCGCACTGTTGCCCCACAGCGCCAGGGACCCGGGTTCGATTCTCAGCTTGGGTCACTGTTGGGAGGTGCAGTTGTTATAATCAGTTCACTCTGTCCTGTGGGGGAACTGGGATGGATTCCGAAATATCATTTTCTTGTTCTTAACCTGGTGTCTGCACCTTCTCCCCGTGTCTGCACGGGTTTCCATCGAGCGCTCCGGTTTCCTTCCACAGTCCGAAGGACTTGCAGGTTAGGTGGATTGCCCCTTAGTGTCCAAAGATTAAATTGCCCCTTAGTGTCCAAAGATGTGCAGGTTAGGTGGATTGGCCGTGCTAAATTGTCCCTTAGTGTCCAAAGATGTGCGGGTTAGGTGGATTGGCCGTGCTAAATTGTCCCTTAGTGTCCAAAGATGTGCAGGTTAGGTGGATTGGCCATGCTAAATTGTCCCTCAGTGTCCAAAGATGTGCAGGTTAGGTGGATTGGCCGTGCTAAATTGTCCCTTAGTGTCCAAAGATGTGCAGGTTAGGTGGATTGGCCATGCTAAATTGTCCCTCAGCGTCCAAAGATGTGCAGGTTAGGTGGATTGGCCGTGCTAAATTGTCCCTTAGTGTCCAAAGATGTGCAGGTTAGGTGGATTGGCCGTGCTAAATTGTCCCTTAGTGTCCAAAGATGTGCAGGTTAGGTGGATTGGCCATGCTAAATTGTCCCTTAGTGTCCAAAGATGTGCAGGTTAGGTGGATTGGCCATGCTAAATTGCCCCTTAGTGTCCAAAGATGTGCAGGTTAGGTGGATTGGCCATGCTAAATTGCCTCTTAGTGTCTGGGGAATAGCTGGGGCGAATGCGTGGGGTTAGAAGGATAGGGCCTGGGTGGGATTGTGGTTGGTGCAGACTCGATGGGCCGAGCGGCCTCCTTCTGCACTGTAGGAGTCTATGATCCATGTTTTAAAAATATATCCCTGACCCTGAGATCGACGGTGTGGAAACCGGGTGATGGGAAGTTTGGGGGGGCGGGGGGAGAGAGAGAGTGAGTGAGAGAGGGTGAAACAGAGTTACGCTTCCCATGTTCCCATCATTCTTCACTACCCGGGGTCACAGTCACCCTGTTTCTCTCCCTTGCCCTCTCACACCCGGGCGTCACAGTCACCCTGTTTCTCTCTCTCGCCTTGTGGGAGAGGAGAACTTAGCTCAACAAGGGGTCCGGCGGCTGTGGGGGGGGGGGGGCGGCCAGGAAAATTAGCCCATCGTCAACAGCACCCTCTTTGTGGACTGACTGTCCCTGCACGTGCATGAAATAGACAGCGCAGACAAAAGGTGGATGGTTCACTATAATTGATCAACAGGACACAGCTGAATGTCCTTGCTAACAGCACTGAAACTGTAATAATGACATGATTAAGTGACTATCATCTGAATAGACATTCCATCCATCTACCACAAAAGATTATAACATTACCATATACATAGATGATCTGGAGGAGGGGACCGAGTGTAGGGTAACAAAGTTTGCGGATGATACAAAGATGAGTGGGAAAGCGAATTGCGTGGAGGATGCGGAAAGTCTGCAGAGAGATTTGGTTGGACTAAGTGAGTGGGCGAGGATCTGGCAGATGGAGTATAACGTTGACAAGTGTGAGGTTACCACTTTGGAAGGAATAATAGTAAAATGGACTATTATTTAAATGGTGAAAAATTACAACATGCAACTGCGCAGAGGGACCTGGGGGTCCTTGTGCATGAATTGCAAAAACTCAGTTTGCAGGTACAGCAGGTGATCAAGAAGGCAAATGGAATGTTGGCCTTTATCGCGAAGGGGATGGAGTATAAAAGCAGGGAGGTCTTGCTGCAACTGTACAGGGCATTGGTGAGGCCGCACCTGGAATACTGTGTGCAGTATTGGTCCCCTTATTTGCGGAAGGATATATTGGCCTTGGAGGGAGTGTAGAGAAGGTTCACCAGGTTGATACCGGAGATGCGAAGTGATGCATTTTGGTGGGAATAATGTAGGGAGGAGCTACACGATAAATGGAAGAACCATAAAGGGTGTAGAGACGCAGAGGGACCTGGGTGTGCAAGTCCACAGATCTTTGAAGGTGACGTCACAGGTGGAGAAGGTGGTGAAGAAGGCATATGGCATGCTTGCCTTTATAGGACGGGGCATAGAGTATAAAAGTTGGGGTCTGATGTTGCAGATGTATAGAATGTTGGTTCGGCCGCATTTGGAATACTGCGCCCAGTTCTGGTCGCCACACTACCAGAAGGACGTGGAGGCTTTGGAGAGTACAGAGGAGGTTTACCAGGATGTTGCCTGGTATGGAGGGGCTTAGTTATGAGGAGAGATTGGGGAAACTGGGGTTGTTCTACTTGGAAAGACGGAGGATGAGGTGAGACTTAATAGAGGTGTATAAAATTATGAAAGGCATAGATAGGGTGAACGGTGGGAAGCTTTTCCCCGGGTCGGTGGTGACGTTCACGAGGGGTCATAGGTTCAAGGTGAAGGGGGGAGGTTTAACACAGATATCAGAAGGACATATTTTACACAGAGGTCGTGGGGGCCTGGAATGTGTTGCCGGGCAAGGTGGTGGAGGCAGACACACTGGGAACGTTTAAGACTTATCTAGACAGCTATATGAACGGAGTGGGAATGGAGGGATACAAAAGAGTGGTCTAGTTTGGACCAGGGAGCGGCGCAGGCTAATTGTTCTTTGTTTCTCGTTTCAAGGCTTCATTCTATGATCATCTTGCTGGTGCCAGTACAGAGCGAGACTGCGGATAGTTGGGAACCTGTCTCGGGGGCAGGGAATTCAGATGGTGTTCGTAAAGCAGAAGTGGAAATGAATAGGATTGGGAAGCATTTTCTGATCAGGGCCAGTGTGATCTCCTGGACTCGTTTCGATCGCCTCAGGGGGTCGGAGAGGAATTTCCCAGATTTTTTTTTTCCCCATATTGGCCCTGGGGTTTTTCACTCTGGGTTTTCGCCTCTCCCTGGAGATCACATGGTCTGGAATGGTGGGGTGGGGGTGAGTTAATAGGTTGTGATGAACAAAGCATCGTAGCTGTGAGGGACAGCTCGGTGGATAGGATATTAGGATGTAGATAGGCTGGAAAATTGGGCGGGGATCCTGGATTCAGGATTCAATCCTGGACCGGGGAGCGGCGCGGGCTTGGAGGGCCGAAGGGCCTGTTCCTGTGCTGTATTGTTCTTTGTTCTTTATGAGGGGTGTTGATTATGAGGAGAGATTAAGCAGATTGGGCCTGTACTCGTTGGAGTTTAGAAGGCTGAGGGGAGATCTTATAGAGACCGAGAAGATAATGCGGGGGCTGGATAGGGTAGAGGTAGAGAGATTCTTTCCACTTAGAAAGGAAGCTAGAACTAGAGGGCACAGCCTCAAAATAAAGGGGGGTCAGTTTAGGACAGAGTTGAGGAGGAACTTCTTCTCTCAGAGGGTGGTGAATCTCTGGAATTCTCTGCCCACTGAAGTGGTGGAGGCTACCTCGTTGAATATGTTTAAATCACGGATGGATGGATTCCTGATCGGTAAGGGAATTAGGGGTTATAGGGATCAGGCGGGTAAGTGGTACTGATCCACTTCAGATCAGCCATGATCTTATTGAATGGCGGGGCAGGCTCGAGGGGCGAGATGGCCTACTCCTGCTCCTATTTCTTATTACCGGTGGGATGCGATTAGATAACTGTTGTCTCGAGCCTACCACTTTGTACCGTATGTGAATAATTTACTGGTTTGCATGACGAGAAGCAATTATCTTTACTAGTATTTGGAAAGGGTGCCCTATAATAAAACTGACTGGACACAACTGAGCAGAGCAGACTGAAGAAGCCTTAGGAATATTTCAGTTCCCTTCTCCTCATCAATAAGGAGGCGGTGTCCGAATATCTTTTTAGCTCCGACCTCTCTCACACCCGGGTGTCACAATCACCCCGCTTTTCTCTCTCTCCCTCTCACACCCGGGTGTCACAATCACCCTGTTTCTCTCTCTCTCTCATACCCAGGTGTCACACTCACCCTGTTCCTCTCTCTCTCCCTCATACCCGGGTGTCACACTCACCCTGTTTCTCTCTCTCTCATACCCGGTGTCACACTCACCCTGTTTCTGTCTCTCTCTCTCTCTCTCATACCCGGGTGTCACAGTCACCCTGTTTCTGTCTCTCTCTCCCTCTCACACCCGAGTGTCACAGTCACCCTGTTTCTGTCTCTCCTCCCTCTCACACCCGAGTGTCACAGTCACCCTGTTTCTGTCTCTCTCTCTCCCTCTCACACCCGGGTGTCACAGTCACCCTGTTTCTGTCTCTCTCTCTCCCTCTCACACCCGGGTGTCACAGTCACCCTGTTTCTGTCTCTCTCTCTCCCTCTCACACCCGGGTGTCACACTCACCCTGTTTCTGTCTCTCTCTCTCCCTCTCACACCCTGGTGTCACAGTCACCCTGTTTCTGTCTCTCTCTCTCCCTCTCACACCCGGGTGTCACAGTCACCCTGTTTCTGTCTCTCTCTCCCTCTCACACCCGGGTGTCACAGTCACCCTGTTTCTGTCTCTCTCTCTCCCTCTCACACCCGGGTGTCACACTCACCCTGTTTCTGTCTCTCTCTCTCTCTCTCACACCCGGGTGTCACACTCACCCTGTTTCTGTCTCTCTCTCTCTCTCTCACACCCGGGTGTCACACTCACCCTGTTTCTGTCTCTCTCTCTCCCTCTCACACCCGGGTGTCACACTCACCCTGTTTCTGTCTCTCTCTCACTCTCTCACACCCGGGTGTCACAGTCACCCTGTTTCTGTCTCTCTCTCTCTCTCTCACACCCGGGTGTCACACTCACCCTGTTTCTGTCTCTCTCTCTCCCTCTCACACCCGGGTGTCACAGTCACCCTGTTTCTGTCTCTCTCTCTCTCACACCCGGGTGTCACAGTCACCCTGTTTCTGTCTCTCTCTCTCTCTCTCACACCCGGGTGTCACAGTCACCCTGTTTCTCTCTCTCTCTCCCTCTCACACCCGGGTGTCACAGTCACCCTGTTTCTCTCTCTCTCTCTCTCTCTCACACACCCGGGTGTCACACTCACCCTGTTTCTGTCTCTCTCTCTCTCTCACACCCGGGTGTCACAGTCACCCTGTTTCTGTCTCTCTCTCTCTCCCTCTCACACCCGGGTGTCACAGTCACCCTGTTTCTCTCTCTCTCTCTCTCACACCCGGGTGTCACAGTCACCCTGTTTCTGTCTCTCTCTCTCCCTCTCACACCCGGGTGTCACAGTCACCCTGTTTCTGTCTCTCTCTCTCTCTCACACACCCGGGTGTCACACTCACCCTGTTTCTGTCTCTCTCTCTCTCTCACACCCGGGTGTCACACTCACCCTGTTTCTTTCTCTCTCTCTCCCTCTCACACCCGGGTGTCACACTCACCCTGTTTCTTTCTCTCTCTCTCCCTCTCACACCCGGGTGTCACACTCACCCTGTTTCTCTCTCTCTCTCTCTCCCTCTCACACCCGGGTGTCACAGTCACCCTGTTTCTGTCTCTCTCTCTCCCTCTCACACCCGGGTGTCACAGTCACCCTGTTTCTGTCTCTCTCTCCCTCTCACACCCGGGTGTCACAGTCACCCTGTTTCTGTCTCTCTCTCCCTCTCACACCCGGGTGTCACAGTCACCCTGTTTCTGTCTCTCTCTCCTCCCTCTCACACCCGGGTGTCACACTCACCCTGTTTCTGTCTGTCTCTCTCCCTCTCACACCCGGGTGTCACACTCACCCTGTTTCTGTCTCTCTCTCTCCCTCTCACACCCGGGTGTCACAGTCACCCTGTTTCTCTCTCACTCTCTCCCTCTCACACCCGGGTGTCAGTCACCCTGTTTCTGTCTCTCTCTCTCCTCTCACACCCGGGTTGTCACAGTCACCCTGTTTCTGTCTCACTCTCTCCCTCTCACACCCGGGTGTCAGTCACCCTGTTTCTGTCTCTCTCTCTCCCTCTCACACCCGGGTGTCACAGTCACCCTGTTTCTGTCTCTCTCTCTCTCCCTCTCACACCCGGGTGTCACAGTCACCCTGTTTCTGTCTCTCTCTCTCTCACACCCGGGTGTCACACTCACCCTGTTTCTGTCTCTCTCTCTCTCTCACACCCGGGTGTCACAGTCACCCTGTTTCTCTCTCACTCTCTCCCTCTCACACCCGGGTGTCACAGTCACCCTGTTTCTGTCTCTCTCTCCCTCTCACACCCGGGTGTCACCAGTCACCCTGTTTCTCTCTCACTCTCTCCCTCTCACACCCGGGTGTCACAGTCACCCTGTTTCTCTCTCACTCTCTCCCTCTCACACCCGGGTGTCACACTCACCCTGTTTCTGTCTCTCTCTCCCTCTCACACCCGGGTGTCACAGTCACCCTGTTTCTCTCTCACTCTCTCCCTCTCACACCCGGGTGTCACAGTCACCCTGTTTCTCTCTCACTCTCTCCCTCTCACACCCGGGTGTCACACTCACCCTGTTTCTGTCTCTCTCTCCCTCTCACACCCGGGTGTCACAGTCACCCTGTTTCTCTCTCACTCTCTCCCTCTCACACCCGGGTGTCACAGTCACCCTGTTTCTCTCTCACTCTCTCCCTCTCACACCCGGGTGTCACACTCACCCTGTTTCTGTCTCTCTCTCCCTCTCACACCCGGGTGTCACAGTCACCCTGTTTCTGTCTCTCTCTCCCTCTCACACCCGGGTGTCACAGTCACCCTGTTTCTGTCTCTCTCTCTCTCTCTCTCACACCCGGGTGTCACAGTCACCCTGTTTCTGTCTCTCTCTCCCTCTCACACCCGGGTGTCACAGTCACCCTGTTTCTGTCTCTCTCTCTCTCCCTCTCACACCCGGGTGTCACAGTCACCCTGTTTCTGTCTCTCTCTCTCCCTCTCACACCCGGGTGTCACAGTCACCCTGTTTCTGTCTCTCTCTCTCCCTCTCACACCCGGGTGTCACAGTCACCCTGTTTCTGTCTCTCTCTCCCTCACACCCGGGTGTCACAGTCACCCTGTTTCTGTCTCTCTCTCTCTCTCACACCCGGGTGTCACACTCACCCTGTTTCTGTCTCTCTCTCTCCCTCTCACACCCGGGTGTCACAGTCACCCTGTTTCTGTCTCTCTCTCTCTCTCACACCCGGGTGTCACACTCACCCTGTTTCTGTCTCTCTCTCTCCCTCTCACACCCGGGTGTCACACTCACCCTGTTTCTGTCTCTCTTTCTCCCTCTCACACCCGGGTGTCAGTCACCCTGTTTCTGTCTCTCTCTCTCTCTCTCACACCCGGGTGTCACACTCACCCTGTTTCTGTCTCTCTCTCTCCCTCTCACACCCGGGTGTCACAGTCACCCTGTTTCTGTCTCTCTCTCTCTCTCACACCCGGGTGTCACACTCACCCTGTTTCTGTCTCTCTCTCTCTCTCTCACACCCGGGTGTCACACTCACCCTGTTTCTCTCTCACTCTCTCCCTCTCACACCCGGGTGTCACACTCACCCTGTTTCTGTCTCTCTCTCCCTCTCACACCCGGGTGTCACAGTCACCCTGTTTCTGTCTCTCTCTCTCTCTCACACCCGGGTGTCACACTCACCCTGTTTCTCTCTCACTCTCTCCCTCTCACACCCGGGTGTCACAGTCACCCTGTTTCTGTCTCTCTCTCCCTCTCACACCCGGGTGTCACACTCACCCTGTTTCTGTCTCTCTCTCTCTCTCTCACACCCGGGTGTCACAGTCACCCTGTTTCTGTCTCTCTCTCCCTCTCACACCCGGGTGTCACAGTCACCCCTTTTCTGTCTCTCTCTCTCTCTCACACCCGGGTGTCACAGTCACCCTGTTTCTCTCTCTCTCTCTCTCCCTCTCACACCCGGGTGTCACAGTCACCCCGTTTCTGTCTCTCTCTCTCTCTCACACCCGGGTGTCACAGTCACCCTGTTTCTCTCTCTCTCTCTCTCCCTCTCACACCCGGGTGTCACAGTCACCCTGTTTCTGTCTCTCTCTCTCCCTCTCACACCCGGGTGTCACAGTCACCCTGTTTCTGTCTCTCTCTCTCTCTCACACCCGGGTGTCACAGTCACCCTGTTTCTCTCTCTCTCTCTCCCTCTCACACCCGGGTGTCACACTCACCCTGTTTCTGTCTCTCTCTCTCACTCACACCCGGGTGTCACAGTCACCCTGTTTCTGTCTCTCTCTCCCTCTCACACCCGGGTGTCACACTCACCCTGTTTCTGTCTCTCTCTCTCCCTCTCACACCCGGGTGTCACAGTCACCCTGTTTCTGTCTCTCTCTCTCCCTCTCACACCCGGGTGTCACAGTCACCCTGTTTCTGTCTCTCTCTCTCCCTCTCACACCCGGGTGTCACAGTCACCCTGTTTCTGTCTCTCTCTCTCTCTCTCTCTCTCACACCCGGGTGTCACACTCACCCTGTTTCTCTCTCTCTCTCTCTCTCACACCCGGGTGTCACAGTCACCCTGTTTCTGTCTCTCTCTCTCCCTCTCACACCCGGGTGTCACACTCACCCTGTTTCTCTCTCTCTCTCTCTCTCACACCCGGGTGTCACAGTCACTCTGTTTCTGTCTCTCTCTCTCCCTCTCACACCCGGGTGTCACACTCACCCTGTTTCTGTCTCTCTCTCTCCCTCTCACACCCGGGTGTCGCAGTCACCCTGTTTCTGTCTCTCTCTCTCCCTCTCACACCCGGGTGTCACAGTCACCCTGTTTCTGTCTCTCTCTCTCCCTCTCACACCCGGGTGTCACAGTCACCCTGTTTCTGTCTCTCTCTCTCTCCCTCTGACACCCGGGTGTCACACTCACCCTGTTTCTGTCTCTCTCTCCCTCTCACACCCGGGTGTCACAGTCACCCTGTTTCTGTCTCTCTCTCTCTCTCACATCCGGGTGTCACAGTCACCCTGTTTCTGTCTCTCTCTCTCCCTCACACACCCGGGTGTCACAGTCACCCTGTTTCTCTCTCTCTCTCCCTCTCACACCCGGGTGTCACAGTCACCCTGTTTCTGTCTCTCTCTCTCCCTCTCACACCCGGGTGTCACACTCACCCTGTTTCTGTCTCTCTCTCTCCCTCTCACACCCGGGTGTCACACTCACCCTGTTTCTGTCTCTCTCTCTCCCTCTCACACCCGGGTGTCACAGTCACCCTGTTTCTGTCTCTCTCTCTCTCTCTCACACCCGGGTGTCACACTCACCCTGTTTCTCTCTCACTCTCTCCCTCTCACACCCGGGTGTCACAGTCACCCTGTTTCTGTCTCTCTCTCCCTCTCACACCCGGGTGTCACACTCACCCTGTTTCTGTCTCTCTCTCTCTCTCTCACACCCGGGTGTCACAGTCACCCTGTTTCTGTCTCTCTCTCCCTCTCACACCCGGGTGTCACAGTCACCCCTTTTCTGTCTCTCTCTCTCTCTCACACCCGGGTGTCACAGTCACCCTGTTTCTCTCTCTCTCTCTCTCCCTCTCACACCCGGGTGTCACAGTCACCCCGTTTCTGTCTCTCTCTCTCTCTCACACCCGGGTGTCACAGTCACCCTGTTTCTCTCTCTCTCTCTCTCTCACACCCGGGTGTCACAGTCACCCTGTTTCTCTCTCTCTCTCTCCCTCTCACACCCGGGTGTCACACTCACCCTGTTTCTGTCTCTCTCTCTCACTCACACCCGGGTGTCACAGTCACCCTGTTTCTGTCTCTCTCTCCCTCTCACACCCGGGTGTCACACTCACCCTGTTTCTGTCTCTCTCTCTCCCTCTCACACCCGGGTGTCACAGTCACCCTGTTTCTGTCTCTCTCTCTCCCTCTCACACCCGGGTGTCACAGTCACCCTGTTTCTGTCTCTCTCTCTCCCTCTCACACACGGGTGTCACAGTCACCCTGTTTCTGTCTCTCTCTCTCTCTCTCTCTCTCACACCCGGGTGTCACACTCACCCTGTTTCTCTCTCTCTCTCTCTCTCACACCCGGGTGTCACAGTCACCCTGTTTCTGTCTCTCTCTCTCCCTCTCACACCCGGGTGTCACACTCACCCTGTTTCTCTCTCTCTCTCTCTCTCACACCCGGGTGTCACAGTCACTCTGTTTCTGTCTCTCTCTCTCCCTCTCACACCCGGGTGTCACACTCACCCTGTTTCTGTCTCTCTCTCTCCCTCTCACACCCGGGTGTCGCAGTCACCCTGTTTCTGTCTCTCTCTCTCCCTCTCACACCCGGGTGTCACAGTCACCCTGTTTCTGTCTCTCTCTCTCCCTCTCACACCCGGGTGTCACAGTCACCCTGTTTCTGTCTCTCTCTCTCTCCCTCTGACACCCGGGTGTCACACTCACCCTGTTTCTGTCTCTCTCTCCCTCTCACACCCGGGTGTCACAGTCACCCTGTTTCTGTCTCTCTCTCTCTCTCACATCCGGGTGTCACAGTCACCCTGTTTCTGTCTCTCTCTCTCCCTCACACACCCGGGTGTCACAGTCACCCTGTTTCTCTCTCTCTCTCCCTCTCACACCCGGGTGTCACAGTCACCCTGTTTCTGTCTCTCTCTCTCCCTCTCACACCCGGGTGTCACACTCACCCTGTTTCTGTCTCTCTCTCTCCCTCTCACACCCGGGTGTCACACTCACCCTGTTTCTGTCTCTCTCTCTCCCTCTCACACCCGGGTGTCACAGTCACCCTGTTTCTGTCTCTCTCTCTCTCTCTCACACCCGGGTGTCACACTCACCCTGTTTCTGTCTCTCTCTCTCTCTCTCACACCCGGGTGTCACACTCACCCTGTTTCTGTCTCTCTCTCTCCCTCTCACACCCGGGTGTCACACTCACCCGGTTTCTGTCTCTCTCTCTCTCTCACACCCGGGTGTCACAGTCACCCTGTTTCTCTCTCTCTCTCTCTCTCTCACACCCGGGTGTCACACTCACCCTGTTTCTGTCTCTCTCTCTCTCTCACACCCGGGTGTCACAGTCACCCTGTTTCTGTCTCTCTCTCCCTCTCACACCCGGGTGTCACACTCACCCTGTTTCTCTCTCTCTCTCTCCCTCTCACACCCGGGTGTCACAGTCACCCTGTTTCTGTCGCTCTCTCTCTCTCTCACACCCGGGTGTCACAGTCACCCTGTTTCTCTCTCTCTCTCTCTCTCTCACACCCGGGTGTCACAGTCACCCTGTTTCTGTCTCTCTCTCTCCCTCTCACACCCGGGTGTCACAGTCACCCTGTTTCTGTCTCTCTCTCTCTCTCACACCCGGGTGTCACACTCACCCTGTTTCTGTCTCTCTCTCTCTCTCACACCCGGGTGTCACTATCTCACCCTGTTTCTTTCTCTCTCTCTCCCTCTCACACCCGGGTGTCACAGTCACCCTGTTTCTCTCTCTCTCTCTCTCTCTCACACCCGGGTGTCACAGTCACCCTGTTTCTCTCTCTCTCCCTCTCACACCCGGGTGTCACACTCACCCTGTTTCTCTCTCTCTCTCTCTCCCTCTCACACCCGGGTGTCACAGTCACCCTGTTTCTGTCTCTCTCTCTCCCTCTCACACCCGGGTGTCACAGTCACCCTGTTTCTGTCTCTCTCTCCCTCTCACACCCGGGTGTCACAGTCACCCTGTTTCTGTCCCTCTCTCCCTCACACCCTGGTGTCACAGTCACCCTGTTTCTGTCTCTCTCTCTCTCTCTCTCACACCCGGGTGTCAGTCACCCTGTTTCTGTCTCTCTCCCTCTCACACCCGGGTGTCACAGTCACCCTGTTTCTGTCTCTCTCTCCCTCTCACACCCGGGTGTCACAGTCACCCTGTTTCTGTCTCTCTCTCCCTCTCACACCCGAGTGTCACAGTCACCCTGTTTCTCTCTCTCTCTCCCCCTCACACCCGGGTGTCACAGTCACCCTGTTTCTGTCTCTCTCTCTCTCCCTCTCACACCCGGGTGTCACAGTCACCCTGTTTCTGTCTCTCTCTCCCTCACACCCTGGTGTCACAGTCACCCTGTTTCTGTCTCTCTCTCTCTCACACCCGGGTGTCACAGTCACCCTGTTTCTGTCTCTCTCTCTCTCTCTCTCACACCCGGGTGTCACAGTCACCCTGTTTCTGTCTCTCTCTCCCTCACACCCTGGTGTCACACTCACCCTGTTTCTGTCTCTCTCTCTCTCTCACACCCGGGTGTCACACTCACCCTGTTTCTCTCTCTCTCTCTCTCTCACACCCGGGTGTCACACTCACCCTGTTTCTGTCTCTCTCTCCCTCTCACACCCGGGTGTCACAGTCACCCTGTTTCTGTCTCTCTCTCTCTCTCACACCCGGGTGTCACAGTCACCCTGTTTCTCGCTCTCTCTCTCCCTCTCACACCCGGGTGTCACACTCACCCTGTTTCTGTCTCTCTCTCTCCCTCTCACACCCGGGTGTCACAGTCACCCTGTTTCTGTCTCTCTCTCCCTCACACCCGAGTGTCACAGTCACCCTGTTTCTGTCTCTCTCTCTCCCTCTCACACCCGGGTGTCACACTCACCCTGTTTCTGTCTCTCTCTCTCTCTCTCTCACACCCGGGTGTCACACTCACCCTGTTTCTGTCTGTCTCTCTCTCCCTCTCACACCCGGGTGTCACAGTCACCCTGTTTCTGTCTCTCTCTCTCTCTCACACCCGGGTGTCACAGTCACCCTGTTTCTGTCTCTCTCTCTCTCTCACACCCGGGTGTCACAGTCACCCTGTTTCTGTCTGTCTCTCTCTCCCTCTCACACCCGGGTGTCACAGTCACCCTGTTTCTGTCTCTCTCTCCCTCACACCCGGGTGTCACAGTCACCCTGTTTCTGTCTCTCTCTCTCTCTCACACCCGGGTGTCACAGTCACCCTGTTTCTGTCTCTCTCTCCCTCACACCCGGGTGTCACAGTCACCCTGTTTCTGTCTCTCTCCCTCTCACACCCGGGTGTCACAGTCACCCTGTTTCTGTCTCTCTCTCCCTCTCACACCCGGGTGTCACAGTCACCCTGTTTCTCTCTCTCTCTCCCTCTCACACCCGGGTGTCACAGTCACCCTGTTTCTGTCTCTCTCTCTCCCTCTCACACCCGGGTGTCACAGTCACCCTGTTTCTGTCTCTCTCTCCCTCACACCCGGGTGTGACAGTCACCCTGTTTCTGTCTCTCTCTCTCTCACACCCGGGTGTCACACTCACCCTGTTTCTGTCTGTCTCTCTCTCCCTCTCACACCCGGGTGTCACAGTCACCCTGTTTCTGTCTCTCTCTCTCCCTCACACCCGGGTGTCACAGTCACCCTGTTTCTGTCTCTCTCTCCCTCTCACACCCTGGTGTCACAGTCACCCTGTTTCTGTCTCTCTCTCCCTCACACCCGGGTGTCACACTCACCCTGTTTCTGTCTCTCTCTCTCTCTCACACCCGGGTGTCACAGTCACCCTGTTTCTGTCTCTCTCTCTCCCTCTCACACCCAGGTGTCACAGTCACCCTGTTTCTGTCTCTCTCTCTCCCTCTCACACCCGGGTGTCACAGTCACCCTGTTTCTGTCTCTCTCTCTCCCTCTCACACCCAGGTGTCACAGTCACCCTGTTTCTGTCTCTCTCTCTCTCCCTCACACCCGGGTGTCACACTCACCCTGTTTCTGTCTCTCTCTCTCCCTCTCACACCCGGGTGTCACAGTCACCCTGTTTCTGTCTCTCTCTCCCTCACACCCGGGTGTCACACTCACCCTGTTTCTGTCTCTCTCTCTCCCCCTCACACCCGGGTGTCACAGTCACCCTGTTTCTGTCTCTCTCTCCCTCTCACACCCGGGTGTCACAGTCACCCTGTTTCTGTCTCTCTCTCTCCCTCTCACACCCGGGTGTCACACTCACCCTGTTTCTGTCTCTCTCTCCCTCACACCCGGGTGTCACAGTCACCCTGTTTCTCTCTCTCTCTCTCTCTCACACCCGGGTGTCACACTCACCCTGTTTCTGTCTCTCTCTCTCTCACACCCGGGTGTCACAGTCACCCTGTTTCTGTCTCTCTCTCTCTCTCTCCCTCTCACACCCGGGTGTCACAGTCACCCTGTTTCTGTCTCTCTCTCTCCCTCACACCCGGGTGTCACAGTCACCCTGTTTCTCTCTCTCTCTCTCTCTCACACCCGGGTGTCACACTCACCCTGTTTCTGTCTCTCTCTCTCTCACACCCGGGTGTCACAGTCACCCTGTTTCTGTCTCTCTCTCCCTCTCACACCCGGGTGTCACAGTCACCCTGTTTCTCTCTCTCTCTCTCCCTCACACCCGGGTGTCACACTCACCCTGTTTCTGTCTCTCTCTCCCTCTCACACCCGGGTGTCACACTCACCCTGTTTCTGTCTCTCTCTCTCTCACACCCGGGTGTCACAGTCACCCTGTTTCTGTCTCTCTCTCCCTCTCACACCCGGGTGTCACAGTCACCCTGTTTCTGTCTCTCTCTCTCCTCTCACACCCGGGTGTCACAGTCACCCTGTTTCTGTCTCTCTCTCTCCTCTCACACCCGGGTGTCACAGTCACCCTGTTTCTGTCTCTCTCTCCCTCACACCCGGGTGTCACAGTCACCCTGTTTCTCTCTCTCTCTCTCTCTCACACCCGGGTGTCACACTCACCCTGTTTCTGTCTCTCTCTCTCTCACACCCGGGTGTCACAGTCACCCTGTTTCTGTCTCTCTCTCCCTCTCACACCCGAGTGTCACAGTCACCCTGTTTCTGTCTCTCTCTCCCTCACACCCGGGTGTCACACTCACCCTGTTTCTGTCTCTCTCTCCCTCACACCCGGGTGTCACAGTCACCCTGTTTCTCTCTCTCTCTCTCTCTCACACCCGGGTGTCACACTCACCCTGTTTCTGTCTCTCTCCCTCTCACACCCGGGTGTCACACTCACCCTGTTTCTGTCTCTCTCTCTCTCTCACACCCGGGTGTCACAGTCACCCTGTTTCTGTCTCTCTCTCTCTCACACCCGGGTGTCACAGTCACCCTGTTTCTGTCTCTCTCTCTCCCTCACACCCGGGTGTCACAGTCACCCTGTTTCTGTCTCTCTCTCTCTCTCCCTCTCACACCCGGGTGTCAGTCACCCTGTTTCTGTCTCTCTCTCTCTCTCCCTCTCACACCCGGGTGTCAGTCACCCTGTTTCTGTCTCTCTCTCTCTCTCCCTCTCACACCCGGGTGTCAGTCACCCTGTTTCTGTCTCTCTCTCTCTCTCACACCCGGGTGTCAGTCACCCTGTTTCTGTCTCTCTCTCTCTCTCACACCCGGGTGTCACAGTCACCCTGTTTCTGTCTCTCTCTCTCTCTCTCACACCCGGGTGTCACAGTCACCCTGTTTCTGTCTCTCTCTCTCTCTCACACCCGGGTGTCACAGTCACCCTGTTTCTGTCTCTCTCTCTCTCTCTCACACCCGGGTGTCACAGTCACCCTGTTTCTGTCTCTCTCCCTCTCACACCCGGGTGTCACAGTCACCCTGTTTCTGTCTCTCTCTCTCTCTCACACCCGGGTGTCACAGTCACCCTGTTTCTGTCTCTCTCTCTCTCTCACACCCGGGTGTCACACTCACCCTGTTTCTGTCTCTCTCTCTCTCCCTCACACCCGGGTGTCACAGTCACCCTGTTTCTGTCTCTCTCCCTCTCACACCCGGGTGTCACAGTCACCCTGTTTCTGTCTCTCTCTCCCTCTCACACCCGGGTGTCACAGTCACCCTGTTTCTGTCTCTCTCTCTCTCTCACACCCGGGTGTCACAGTCACCCTGTTTCTGTCTCTCTCTCTCCCTCTCACACCCGGGTGTCACAGTCACCCTGTTTCTGTCTCTCTCTCCCTCTCACACCCGGGTGTCACAGTCACCCTGTTTCTGTCTCTCTCTCTCTCTCACACCCGGGTGTCACACTCACCCTGTTTCTGTCTCTCTCTCTCTCTCTCACACCCGGGTGTCACAGTCACCCTGTTTCTGTCTCTCTCTCTCTCTCACACCCGGGTGTCACAGTCACCCTGTTTCTGTCTCTCTCTCTCTCCTCACACCCGGGTGTCACAGTCACCCTGTTTCTGTCTCTCTCTCTCTCTCACACCCGGGTGTCACAGTCACCCTGTTTCTGTCTCTCTCTCCCTCTCACACCCGGGTGTCACAGTCACCCTGTTTCTGTCTCTCTCTCTCTCTCACACCCGGGTGTCACAGTCACCCCTGTTTCTGTCTCTCTCTCTCCCTCTCACACCCGGGT
>NW_027593483.1:0-31571 GCF_964213995.1 Mustelus asterias
AACACACACACTCCAACACACACACTCCAACACACACTCCAACACACACCCACTCACTCCAACACACACACACTCCAACACACACACTCACACACTCCACACACACACACTCACTCCAACACACACACACACTCACTCCAACACACACACACACACTCCACACACACACACACTCACTCCAACACACACACACACTCACTCCAACACACACACGCACTCACTCCAACACACACAGCACTCACTCCAACACACACACTCACTCACTCCAACACACACACGCACTCACTCCAACACACACACGCACTCACTCCAACACACACACGCACTCACTCCAACACACACACTCACTCCAACACACACACACTCACTCCAACACACACACCACTCACTCCAACACACACAACACTCACTCCAACACACACACACTCACTCCAACACACACACACTCACTCCAACACACACACTCACTCCAACACACACACACTCACTCCAACACACACCACTCACTCCAACACACACACGCACTCACTCCAACACACACACTCACTCACTCCAACACACACACTCACTCCAACACACACACGCACTCACTCCAACACACACACACTCACTCCAACACACACACACACTCCAACACACACACTCACTCCAACACACACACGCACTCACTCCAACACACACACACACTCACTCCACACACACACACTCACTCCAACACACACACGCACTCACTCCAACACACACACCACTCACTCCAACACACACACGCACTCACTCCAACACACACACGCACTCACTCCAACACACACACGCACTCACTCCAACACACACACGCACTCACTCCAACACACACACGCACTCACTCCAACACACACACACACTCACTCCAACACACACACTCACTCCAACACACACACACACTCACTCCAAACACACAGCGCACTCACTCCAACACACACACTCACTCCAACACACACACTCACTCCAACACACACACTCACTCCAACACACACACTCACTCCAACACACACACTCACTCCAACACACACACTCACTCCAACACACACACACTCACTCCAACACACACACTCACTCCAACACACACACTCACTCCAACACACACACTCACTCCAACACACACACGCACTCACTCCAACACACACACGCACTCACTCCAACACACACACTCACTCACTCCAACACACACACTCACTCCAACACACACACACTCACTCCAACACACACACTCACTCCAACACACACACTCACTCCAACACACACACGCACTCCAACACACACACACTCACTCCAACACACACACTCACTCCAACACACACACACACACTCACTCACTCCAACACACACACTCACTCACTCACTCCAACACACACACTCACTCACTCCAACACACACACGCACTCACTCCAACACACACACGCACTCACTCCAACACACAGCACTCACTCCAACACACACACGCACTCACTCCAACACACACACGCACTCACTCCAACACACACACGCACTCACTCCAACACACACACGCACTCACTCCAACACACACACGCACTCACTCCAACACACACACGCACTCACTCCAACACACACACGCACTCACTCCAACACACACACGCACTCACTCCAACACACACACGCACTCACTCCAACACACACACACACTCACTCCAACACACACACTCACTCCAACACACACACTCACTCCAACACACACACTCACTCCAACACACACACTCACTCCAACACACACACTCACTCCAACACACACACACTCACTCCAACACACACACACTCACTCCAACACACACACTCACTCCAACACACACACGCACTCACTCCAACACACACACGCACTCACTCCAACACACACACGCACTCACTCCAACACACACACGCACTCACTCCAACACACACACTCACTCCAACACACACACTCACTCACTCCAACACACACACGCACTCCAACACACACACACACTCACTCCAACACACACACTGACTCCAACACACACACTCACTCCAACACACACACTCACTCCAACACACACACTCACTCACTCCAACACACACACGCACTCCAACACACACACACACTCACTCCAACACACACACTCACTCCAACACACACACTCACTCCAACACACACACGCACTCACTCCAACACACACACGCACTCACTCCAACACACACACGCACTCACTCCAACACACACACGCACTCACTCCAACACACACACACACTCACTCCAACACACACACACACTCACTCCAACACACACACACACTCACTCCAACACACACACACACTCACTCCAACACACACACTCACTCCAACACACACACTCACTCCAACACACACACTCACTCCAACACACACACTCACTCCAACACACACACTCACTCCAACACACACACACTCACTCCAACACACACACACTCACTCCAACACACACACTCACTCCAACACACACACTCACTCCAACACACACACGCACTCACTCCAACACACACACGCACTCACTCCAACACACACACTCACTCCAACACACACACTCACTCACTCCAACACACACACGCACTCCAACACACACACGCACTCCAACACACACACACACTCACTCCAACACACACACTCACTCCAACACACACACTCACTCCAACACACACACTCACTCCAACACACACACTCACTCCAACACACACACTCACTCACTCCAACACACACACTCACTCACTCCAACACACACACTCACTCACTCCAACACACACACTCACGCACTCCAACACACACACGCACTCCAACACACACACACACTCACTCCAACACACACACTCACTCCAACACACACACTCACTCCAACACACACACTCACTCCAACACACACACTCACTCCAACACACACACTCACTCCAACACACACACACTCACTCCAACACACACACACACTCACTCACTCCAACACACACACTCACTCACTCCAACACACACACTCACTCACTCCAACACACACACGCACTCACTCCAACACACACACGCACTCACTCCAACACACACACGCACTCACTCCAACACACACACGCACTCACTCCAACACACACACACACTCACTCCAACACACACACTCCAACACACACACTCCAACACACACACTCCAACACACACACTCCAACACACACACTCCAACACACACACTCCAACACACACACTCCAACACACACACTCCAACACACACACACACTCACTCCAACACACACACACTCACTCCAACACACACACGCACACACTCCAACACACACACACTCACTCCAACACACACACACACTCACTCCAACACACACACGCACTCACTCCAACACACACACGCACTCACTCCAACACACACACGCACTCACTCCAACACACACACGCACTCACTCCAACACACACACGCACTCACTCCAACACACACACTCACTCACTCCAACACACACACGCACTCACTCCAACACACACACCCACTCCAACACACACACTCACTCCAACACACACACACACACTCCAACACACACACTCACTCCAACACACACACGCACTCACTCCAACACACACACGCACTCACTCCAACACACACACGCACTCACTCCAACACACACACGCACTCACTCCAACACACACACGCACTCACTCCAACACACACACTCACTCCAACACACACACGCGCTCACTCCAACACACACACACACACTCCAACACACACACTCACTCCAACACACACACGCACTCACTCCAACACACACACACACTCACTCCAACACACACACTCACTCCAACACACACACGCACTCACTCCAACACACACACACACTCACTCCAACACACACACTCACTCCAACACACACACGCACTCACTCCAACACACACACACACCACCACTCCAACACACACACTCACTCCAACACACACACGCTCTCACTCCAACACACACACGCACTCACTCCAACACACACACGCACTCCAACACACACACACACTCACTCCAACACACACACTCACTCCAACACACACACACACACTCACTCCAACACACACACTCACTCCAACACACACACTCACTCCAACACACACACTCACTCCAACACACACACTCACTCCAACACACACACTCACTCCAACACACACACACTCACTCCAACACACACACTCACTCCAACACACACACTCACTCCAACACACACACGCACTCACTCCAACACACACACGCACTCACTCCAACACACACACTCACTCCAACACACACACTCACTCACTCCAACACACACACGCACTCCAACACACACACACACTCACTCCAACACACACACTCACTCCAACACACACACGCACTCCAACACACACACGCACTCCAACACACACACGCACTCCAACACACACACACACTCCAACACACACACACTCACTCCAACACACACACTCACTCCAACACACACACACACTCACTCACTCCAACACACACACTCACTCACTCACTCCAACACACACACTCACTCACTCCAACACACACACCACTCACTCCAACACACACACGCACTCACTCCAACACACACACACACTCACTCCAACACACACACTCACTCCAACACACACACGCACTCACTCCAACACACACACACACTCACTCCAACACACACACTCACTCCAACACACACACGCTCTCACTCCAACACACACACGCACTCACTCCAACACACACACGCACTCACTCCAACACACACACACACTCACTCCAACACACACACACACTCACTCCAACACACACACACACTCACTCCAACACACACACTCACTCCAACACACACACTCACTCCAACACACACACTCACTCCAACACACACACTCACTCCAACACACACACACTCACTCCAACACACACACACTCACTCCAACACACACACTCACTCCAACACACACACTCACTCCAACACACACACCACTCACTCCAACACACACACCACTCACTCCAACACACACACGCACTCCAACACACACACGCACTCCAACACACACACACACTCACTCCAACACACACACTCACTCCAACACACACACTCACTCCAACACACACACTCACTCCAACACACACACTCACTCCAACACACACACTCACTCCAACACACACACTCACTCACTCCAACACACACACTCACTCACTCCAACACACACACGCACTCCAACACACACACACACTCACTCCAACACACACACTCACTCCAACACACACACTCACTCCAACACACACACTCACTCCAACACACACACTCACTCCAACACACACACTCACTCCAACACACACACTCACTCCAACACACACACTCACTCCAACACACACACACTCACTCCAACACACACACACACTCACTCACTCCAACACACACACTCACTCACTCACTCCAACACACACACTCACTCACTCCAACACACACACGCACTCACTCCAACACACACACGCACTCACTCCAACACACACACGCACTCACTCCAACACACACACGCACTCACTCCAACACACACACGCACTCACTCCAACACACACACGCACTCACTCCAACACACACACGCACTCACTCCAACACACACACGCACTCACTCCAACACACACACGCACTCACTCCAACACACACACGCACTCACTCCAACACACACACGCACTCACTCCAACTCACACACGCACTCACTCCAACACACACACGCACTCACTCCAACACACACACGCACTCACTCCAACACACACACGCACTCACTCCAACACACACACGCACTCACTCCAACACACACACGCACTCACTCCAACACACACTCGCACTCACTCCAACACACACACGCACTCACTCCAACACACACACGCACTCCAACACACACACACTCACTCCAACACACACACACTCACTCCAACACACACACACTCACTCCAACACACACACTCACTCCAACACACACACTCACTCCAACACACACACTCACTCCAACACACACACACTCACTCCAACACACTCACACACACACACTCTGACCCAAACACAAACACACTCTCACACACCCATACACACTCTCACTGAAACACACACACACTCTCTCACACTCGCCCACACTCTCAGACACTGACCCAAACACACACACTCTCAAACGCACACACACTCTCACTCAAAAGCAGACCCATACACACGCTCACACACACACCTCAAACTATGTGATGCATCCATCAAACAACTTTTACAGTGTTTATCAAACACAACGTAGCTGGAAACGCATGGGGTACAGTACTGGTGGGGATGGGTCTGTCCCTGTATAACACTGGGGTACAGTACTGGTGGGGATGGGTCTGTCAGTGTATAACACTGGGGTACAGTACTGGTGGGGACGGGTCTGTCACTGTATAACACTGGGGTACAGTACTGGTGGGGACGGGTCTGTCACTGTATAACACTGGGGTACTGTACTGGTGGGGACAGGTCTGTCACTGTGTAACACTGGGGTACAGTACTGGTGAGGATGGGTCTGTCACTGTATAACACTGGGGTACAGTACTGGTGAGGATGTGTCTGTCACTGTATAACACTGGGGTACAGTACTGGCGGGTACAGGTCTGTCACTGTATAACACTGGGGTACAGTACTGGTGGGGACGGGTCTGTCCCTGTATAACACTGGGGTACAGTACTGGTGGGGATGGGTCTGTCACTGTATAACACTGGGGTACAGTACTGGTGGGGACGGGTCTGTCACTGTATAACACTGGGGTACAGTACTGGTGGGGACGGGTCTGTCACTGTATAACACCGGGGTACAGTACTGGTGGGGACGGGTCTGTCACTGTATAACACTGGGGTACAGTACTGGTGGGGACGGGTCTGTCACTGTATAACACTGGGGTACAGTACTGGTGGGGACGGGTCTGTCACTGTATAACACTGGGGTACAGTACTGGTGGGGACGGGTCTGTCACTGTATAACACTGGGGTACAGTACTGGTGGGGACGGGTCTGTCACTGTATAACACTGGGGTACAGTACTGGTGGGGACGGGTCTGTCACTGTATAACACTGGGGTACTGTACTGGTGGGGACGGGTCTGTCACTGTGTAACACTGGGGTACAGTACTGGTGAGGATGGGTCTGTCACTGTATAACACTGGGGTACAGTACTGGTGAGGATGTGTCTGTCACTGTATAACACTGGGGTACAGTACTGGCGGGTACAGGTCTGTCACTGTATAACACTGGGGTACAGTACTGGTGGGGACGGGTCTGTCCCTGTATAACACTGGGGTACAGTACTGGTGGGGATGGGTCTGTCACTGTATAACACTGGGGTACAGTACTGGTGGGGACGGGTCTGTCACTGTATAACACTGGGGTACAGTACTGGTGGGGACGGGTCTGTCCCTGTATAACACTGGGGTACAGTACTGGTGGGGATGGGTCTGTCACTGTATAACACTGGGGTACAGTACTGGTGAGGACGGGTCTGTCACTGTATAACACTGGGGTACAGTACTGGTGGGAATGGGTCTGTCACTGTATAACACTGGGGTACAGTACTGGTGGGGACAGGTCTGTCACTGTATAACACTGGGGTACAGTACTGGTGGGGACGGGTCTGTCACTGTATAACACTGGGGTACAGTACGGGTGGGGACGGGTCTGTCACTGTATAACACTGGGGTACAGTACTGGTGGGGACGGGTCTGTCACTGTATAACACTGGGGTACAGTACTGGTGTGGACGGGTCTGTCACTGTATAGCACTGGGGTACAGTACTGGTGGGGATGGGTCTGTCACTGTATAACACTGGGGTACAGTACTGGTGTGGACGGGTCTGTCACTGTATAACACTGGGGTACAGTACTGGTGGGGACGGGTCTGTCACTGTATAACACTGGGGTACAGAACTGGTGGGGACGGGTCTGTCACTGTATAACACTGGGGTACAGTACTGGTGGGGACGGGTCTGTCACTGTATAACACTGGGGTACAGTACTGGTGGGGACGGGTCTGTCACTGTATAACACTGGGGTACAGTACTGGTGGGGACGGGTCTGTCACTGTATAACACTGGGGTACTGTACTGGTGGGGACGGGTCTGTCACTGTGTAACACTGGGGTACAGTACTGGTGAGGATGGGTCTGTCACTGTATAACACTGGGGTACAGTACTGGTGAGGATGTGTCTGTCACTGTATAACACTGGGGTACAGTACTGGCGCGTACAGGTCTGTCACTGTATAACACTGGGGTACAGTACTGGTGGGGACGGGTCTGTCCCTGTATAACACTGGGGTACAGTACTGGTGGGGATGGGTCTGTCACTGTATAACACTGGGGTACAGTACTGGTGGGGATGGGTCTGTCACTGTATAACACTGGGGTACAGTACTGGTGTGGACGGGTCTGTCACTGTATAACACTGGGGTACAGTACTGGTGGGGACGGGTCTGTCACTGTATAACACTGGGGTACAGTACTGGTGAGGACGGGTCTGTCACTGTATAACACTGGGGTACAGTACTGGTGGGGACGGGTCTGTCACTGTATAACACTGGGGTACAGTACTGGTGGGGGTGGGTCTGTCACTGTATAACACTGGGGTACAGTACTGGTGGGGACAGATTTGCCGGTGGCAGGTCGATCTGTACAGGAAGATCCCACAAGCTGTGACCTGCTCACCAGCTTCTGGGTTGTGAGTGGGCCAGAGGCCTGTGAGGGCACACCGGGGTGGAGGGCATCATGAGGTGTTCCCCTCGAGCCTGACGGGGGGCAGAACGTGGGGTTTAACAACTCATTCAACTAGACCCAGGCTCCGGGCCTACCCTGCCATAGGCTCAACGAGCCTCCAAGCAAAGCCTTGGGGGGGGGGGGGGGGGGGCGGGGGGACGACAACACGGGGGAGGGGGGCGGTGGAGGCTAAGAATGATCAGGAAGGAGGACTCTCCTCTTCTTTATCTCAAAAGGCACTGAGGTTAATTGAAGCCCACCCCTCAACCTCACTGTCCCGCCCTCCCCCGCCGACCACTGAGATCAGGCCTACTCAGCAGCAGCCAGACCTGAAGCCTGGGCCTCTTCCTTCACGCCAGAGTGCTGGTGGTGGATGGCTGCCAGAAGGACGGAGCCAATTTGGAGCTGCCATCGATCACTCAGCAGCATACGTCATGGTTTAATGGTCAGCAGAGCTCCCTGCAGAGTTCCCGAATCTTATCAGGAGCCTCGTACCAGCTTGCTGATAAATCCCGTCAGAATTAACAAAGCAAAACACGCTTACAACATCTCGTGTTGCCATTCTGGGAAATCTCTGAGACCTTCACCTCCTTCCTGAACTGTGGGGCCCAGAGTCAGACACAACCCTCCAGCTGAGGCCTAACTGGGGCATTCTAACAGCAAGCGTCATTTCCTCATTGTATCCGTGTCCCGAATAATTGAACCGAGATTCCCGTTTTGCTGTTGTTGTTTTTGTAAACAGGTTTCTCCTCTGGGTACTGCCAGCTTCAATGATTTGTGTAAGTCCACCCCCAGGCCTCTCTGTTCCTGAACCCCTTCACTCCATCCACTTTAGAAATGTACCATTAAGTTTATATTGTTTCTCCACATTCTGCCCTCCCAAAGTCTACCCATTCACACAGAGATGAGAAAGTTCAGAGAATGTGGAGAGGAGGGAAGAAGCTGGGATCGTTCTCCTCGGAGCAGAGAAGCTTAAAGGGGAGACTGAGTTTAGGGCGGCACGGTGGCACAGTGGTTGGCACTGCTGCCTCACAGTGCCAGGGACCCAGGTTCAATTCTGACCACGGGTCACTGTCTGTGTGGAGTTTGCACATTCTCCCCGTGTCTGTGTGGGTTTCCTCCAGGAGTTCCGGTTTCTTCCCAAACTCCAAAGATGTGCAGGTCAGGTGCACTGGCCAGGCTAAATTGACCCGAGTGTTAGTAGGATTAGCAGGGTGAAAACATGGGGGTGAGGTGGATAGTACCTGGGCGGGATTGTGGTTGGCGCATGCTCAATGGGCTGAATGACCTCCCCTGTGCTCTGTGTGAATCTATGAATCGAGGCATTCAAAATCGTGAGGGAGTGAATGAGGAGAAAGTGTTTCCAGTGGCAGGAGAGTGGATAGGCAGAGGGGGCAGCGGGGCGCAGGCAGAGGGGGCAGCGGGGCACAGGCAGAGGGGGCAGCGGGGCGCAGGCAGAGGGGGCAGCGGGGCGCAGGCAGAGGGGGCAGCGGGGCGCAGGCAGAGGGGGCAGCGGGGCGCAGGCAGAGGGGGCAGCGGGGCGCAGGCAGAGGGGGCAGCGGGGCGCAGGCAGAGGGGGCAGCGGGGCGCAGGCAGAAGGGGCAGTGCCGAGGGAGCACCGCGCAGAGGGGGCAGCGTCGAGGGAGCGCCGCGCAGACAGAGGGGGCAGCACTGAGAGAGTGCCACGCAGAGGGGGCAGCGCCAAGGGAGCGCCGCGCAGACAGAGGGAGCAGTGCCGAGGGAACGCCGCACAGACAGAGGGGGCAGTGCCCAGGGAGCACCGCGCAGACAGAGGGGGCAGTGCCGAGGGAACGCCGCGCAGACAGAGGGGGCAGTGCCCAGGGAACGCCGCGCAGACAGAGGGGGCAGTGCCCAGGGAACGCCGCACAGACAGAGCGGGCAGTGCCCAGGGAACGCCGCACAGACAGAGGGGGCAGTGCCCAGGGAACGCCGCACAGACAGAGCGGGCAGTGCCCAGGGAACGCCGCACAGACAGAGGGGGCAGTGCCCAGGGAACGCCGCACAGACAGAGGGGGCAGTGCCCAGGGAACGCCGCACAGACAGAGGGGGCAGTGCCCAGGGAACGCCGCGCAGACAGAGGGGGTAGTGCCCAGGGAGCGCCACGCAGACAGAGGGGGTAGTGCCCAGGGAGCGCCACGCAGACAGAGGGGGTAGTGCCCAGGGAGCGCCACGCAGACAGAGGGGGTTGTGCCCAGGGAGCGCCACACAGACAGAGGGGGTAGTGCCCAGGGAGCACCACGCAGACAGAGGGGGTAGTGCCCAGGGAGCACCACGCAGACAGAGGGGGTTGTGCCCAGGGAGTGCCACACAGAGGGGGTAGTGCCCAGGGAGCGCCACACAGACAGAGGGGGTAGTGCCCAGGGAGCGCCACGCAGACAGAGGGGGTTGTGCCCAGGGAGCGCCACGCAGACAGAGTGGGTAGTGCCCAGGGAGCACCACGCAGACAGAGGGGGTAGTGCCCAGGGAGCACCACGCAGACAGAGGGGGTTGTGCCCAGGGAGTGCCACGCAGACAGAGGGGGTAGTGCCCAGGGAGCGCCGCGCAGACAGAGGGGGTAGTGCCCAGGGAGTGCCACGCAGACAGAGGGGGTAGTGCCCAGGGAGCGCCGCGCAGACAGAGGGGCAGCGCCGAGGGAACGCCGCACAGACAGAGGGGCAGTGCCGCACAGAGGGGCAGCGTCGCACAGAGGGGCAGCGCTAAGGGAGCGCCGCACAGACAGAGGTGCCGTCTTTTGGAGGAGGCATTTAACCGAGGCCCAAACTGCCCTCTTGGGCGGATGTGAAGAGTTCCAAGGAGGTAGCATTGTTTGAAAGAGTCGGGGTCTATGCGTCCTCCCCCACCTCCGGTGCACGGGGGCCTTTGTTTGTCCCTTGCAAACAAAATCCCTGTAGAAACAGATCAACCAGTCACTCTGCGGCTTTGTGGGATCTTGCTGTGCGCTGGTTGCTTTCCTACGTTACGTCAGTGAGTCCATTGCAAACGTACTCTCATGGCCTTCCTACGCTGCCTGTTCTCCGGTCTGTCGCCCTGTCTCAGGGAGACAGGAAACTGCCAGAGCATTTAGATGCCCGCGGTCAGTAACACGGTACACGCGGGGTTAAGGCCGTCCCGACATTGGGAAAACAAAGCTTTTGGTTTCACGTAGGGAACGGGAGCAGCAGAGTCTAGTCAGCCTTGGAGCGGCGCCCTGCAAACACAAACCTTCATTCATTTTTAATGATTCCAGGCCCTGTACATGACATCATCCTCTCCACAAACCACACAGATAGAAACAGAGAGAGAGAGAGAGAGAGCCGGCAGGGGGGAGCGTGCGACTGACACACACACACACACACATCCTCACACACACACACACATCCTCACACACACACACACACATGCACACATCCTCACACACACACACACCCTCACATACATCCTCACACACACACATCCTCACACACACACACACACACACACACACACATGCACACATCCTCACACACACACACACCCTCACATACATCCTCACACACACCCTCACACACACACATCCTCACACACACACACACACATGCACACATCCTCACACACACACACACACCCTCACATACATCCTCACACACACCCTCACACACACACATCCTCACACACACACACCCTCACATACATCCTCACACACACACACACACACCCTCACATACATCCTCACACACACACACACATATCCTCACATACATCCTCACACACACACATCCTCACACACACACACCCTCACATACATCCTCACACACACACATGCACACATCCTCACACACACATCCTCACACACACCCTCACATACATCTTCACACACACACCCTCACACACACCCTCACACACACACATGCACCCTCACACACCCTCACACCCATCCTCACACACCCTCACATATGCACACACACACATGCACACACAAAAGTGCGCGCCCTCACACACCAAGATACACAACATACAAATAGACACACATGCATATGGACATGCACGCACACACACTCACTCACGTGCATTCACATGTACACTCACACACTCATTCATGTGACCGACAGACAGAGGGGAACAGTGTCCCAGAGACAGCAACAGAGATATGGTGAGTGAGAGTCACAATGAGGAGAGAGAGTGAGCAACAGAGACACAGTCAAGCGTGCAAGAGGAACACTTACAGAGAGAGCACGGGGGCGCGAGAGTAGGGGAGGGAGAGAGTGTGAAGGGGAAAAGAGATAGAGAGGGGGAAGGGGGAGAGAGAGAGAGAAGGGGGAAAGAGGGCGAGAGAGAGAGAAGGGGGAGAGAGAGAGAAGGGGAGAGAGAGAGAAGGGGGAGAGAGAGAGAGAAGGGAGAGAGAGAGAAGGGGGAGAGAGAGAGAGAAGGGGGAGAGAGAGAGAGGAGGGGGAGAGAGAGAGAGAAGGGGGAGAGAGAGAGAGAAGGGGGAGAGAGAGAGAAGGGGGAGAGAGAGAGAGAAGGGGGAGAGAGAGAGAAGGGGAGAGAGAGAGAGAAGGGGGGAGAGAGAGAAGGGGAGAGAGAGAGAACGGGGAGAAAGAGAAGGGGGGGAGAGAGAGAAGGGGGGGAGAGAGAATGGGGAGAGAGAAGGGGACAGAGAGAGGGAAGGGGAGAGAGAGAGAGAGAAGGGGGAGAGAGAGAGAGAGAGAAGCGGGGGAGAGAGAAAAAGAAGGGGGAGAGAGAGAGAAGGGGGAGAGAGAGAGAAGGGGGGAGAGAGAGAAGGGGAGAGTGGAGGGGGGAGAGTGGAGGGGGGAGAGTGGAGGGGGGAGAGTGGAGGGGCGGGAGTGGAGGGCGGGAGTGGAGGGCGGGAGTGGAGGGCGGGAGTGGAGGGCGGGAGTGGAGGGAGTGGAGGGGGGGAGTGGAGGGAGTGGAGGGAGTGGAGGGGGGCAGTGGAGGGAGTGGAGGGGGGGGGAGTGCAGGGAGTGGAGGGGGGAGTGCAGGGAGTGGAGGGAGTGCAGGGGGGCAGTGGAGGGAGTGGAGGGGGGGGAGTGCAGGGAGTGGAGGGGGGGAGTGCAGGGAGTGGAGGGAGTGGAGGGGGGCAGTGGAGGGGGTGGAGGGGGGGGAGTGGAGGGAGGGGAGTGGAGGGCGGGGAGTGGAGGAGGGGAGTGGAGGGGAGGAGGGGAGTGAAGGGGAGGAGGGGAGTGGAGGGGAGGAGGGGAGTGGAGGGGGGAGGGGAGTGTGGGGGGGGAAGTGGGGGGGGAGGGGAGTGTGGGGGGGGAGGGGAGTGTGGGGGGTAGTGGGGGGGAGTGGGGGGGCGAGTGGAGGGGGCGAGTGGAGGGGGAGTGGAGGGGGGGGGGAGTGGAGGGGGAGTGGAGGGGGGAGTGGAGGGGGGGGAGTGGAGGGGGGGGAGTGGAGGGGGGGGAGTGGAGGGGGGGGAGTGGAGGGGGGGGAGTGGAGGGGGGGGAGTGGGGGGGGGAGTGGAGGGGAGTGGAGGGGGGGGAGTGGGGGGGGGAGTGGAGGGGAGGGGAGTGGGGGGGCGAGTGGAGTGGGGGGGAGTGGAGGGGGGGGAGTGGAGGGGGGGGAGTGGAGGGGGGGGAGTGGAGGGGGGGGAGTGGAGGGGGGGGAGTGGAGGGGGGGGAGTGGAGGGGGGGAGTGGAGGGGGGGGAGTGGAGGGGGGGGAGTGGAGGGGGGGGAGTGGAGGGGGGGGGAGTGGAGGGGGGGGAGTGGAGGGGGGGGAGTGGAGGGGGGGAGTGGAGGGGAGGGGAGTGGGGGGGCGAGTGGAGGGGGGGAGTGGAGGGGGGGAGTGGAGGGGGGGGAGTGGAGGGGGGGAGTGGAGGGGGGGGGAGTGGAGGGGGGGGAGTGGAGGGGGGGGAGTGGAGGGGGGGGAGTGGAGGGGGGGAGTGGAGGGGGGGGAGTGGAGGGGGGGTAGTGGAGGGGAGGGGAGTGGGGGGGCGAGTGGAGGGGGGGGAGTGGAGGGGGGGGAATGGAGGGGGGGGAGTGGAGGGGGGGGAGTGGAGGGGGGGGAGTGGAGGGGGGGAGTGGAGGGGGGGGAGTGGAGGGGGGGAGTGGAGGGGGGGGAGTGGAGGGGGGGAGTGGAGGGGGGGAGTGGAGGGGGGAGTGGAGGGGGGAGTGGAGGGGGGGAGTGGAGGGGGGGAGTGGAGGGGGGGGAGTGGAGGGGGGGGAGTGGAGGGGGGGAGTGGAGGTGGGGAGTGGAGGGGGGGGAGTGGAGGGGGGGGAGTGGAGGGGGGGGAGTGGAGGGGAGGGGAGTGGAGGGGGGGAGTGGAGGGGGGGGAGTGGAGGGGGGGGAGTGGAGGGGGGGGAGTGGAGGGGGGGGAGTGGAGGGGGGGGAGTGGAGGGGAGGGGAGTGGGGGGGCGAGTGGAGGGGGGGGGAGTGGAGGGGGGGAGTGGAGGGGGGGAGTGGAGGGGGGGGGGGAGTGGAGGGGGGGGGGAGTGGAGGGGGGGGGAGTGGGGGGGGGGGAGTGGGGGGGGGAGTGGAGGGGGGGGAGTGGAGGGGGGGGAGTGGAGGGGGGGGAGTGGAGGGGGGGGAGTGGAGGGGGGGAGTGGCAGGGGGGGAGTGGAGGGGGGGGAGTGGAGGGGGGGGAGTGGAGGGGGGGAGTGGAGGGTGGGGAGTGGAGGGGGGGGAGTGGAGGGGGGGGAGTGGAGGGGGGGGAAGTGGAGGGGGGAGTGGAAGGGGAGGTGGAGGGGGGGAAGTGGAGGAGGGGAGTGGAGGGGGATGTGGGGTGCGGGGGGGGAGTGGGGGGTCGGGGAGTCTGGGGGGGGGAGTGAGGGGGTGAGTGGGGGGGGATTGGGGCGGGAGGGGAGTGGGGGGGGAGAGGAGTGCGGGGGGTCGGGGAGTCGGGGGGGAGGGGAGTGCGGGGGGGAGGGGAGTCGGGGGGGAGGGGAGTGGTGGGGGGGAGGGGAGTGGGGGGGAGGGGAGGGGAGTGGGTGGGGGGAGGGGAGTGGGGAGGGGGAGGAGTGGGGGGGAGTGGAGGGGGGGAGTGGAGTTGGGGGAGGAGAGGGGGGGAGGAGGCGGGGAGAGTGGAGGGGGGTAGTGCGGGGGGGGAAGTGGAGGGGGGGAGTGGGGGGGGAGTGGAGGGGTGGAGTGGGGGGGGGAGTGGAGGGGGGGAATGGAGGGGGGGAGTGGAGGGGGGGAGTGGAGGGGGGGGAGTGGAGGGGGGGAGTGGAGGGGGGGGAGTGGAGGGAGTGGAGGGGGGGAGTGGAGGGGGGGAGTGGAGGGGGGGAGTGGGGGGGGGGGAGTGGAGGGGGGGGAGTGGAGGGGGGGGAGTGGAGGGGGGGAGTGGAGGGGGGGAGTGGAGGGGGGGGAATGGAGGGGGGTAGTGGAGGGGGGGTAGTGGAGGGGGGGAGTGGAGGGGGGAGTGGAGGGGGGGAGTGGAGGGGGGGAGTGGAGGGAGTGGAGGGGGGGGAGTGGAGTGGAGGGGGGAGTGGATGGGGGAATGGAGGGGGGGAATGGAGGGGGGAGAGTGGAGTGGGGGGAGTGGAGGGAGTGGAGGGGGGGAGTGGATGGGGGAATGGTGGGGGGGGAGTGGACGGGGGGAGTGGAGGGGGGGGGAGTGGATGGGGGAATGGAGGGGGGGAGTGAAGGGGGGGAGTGGACGGGGGGAGTGGAGGGAGTGGAGGGGGGGAGTGGAGTGGAGGGGGGGGCAGATGGAGGGTGGTATTAGGTGAACAGGAGGCTACTTTTCAACCTCTTGGGCCCATTTGACAAGAAGCCTGAAGCAAACGGGATCCTACACCCAGCTACCCGAGGAAGTTATTCCAGCAGGTGACCAGAAGCAGAGTCTGAAACCTATGCTCCTCCATCTCAACATCTCCAGCTGACCCCGCAGCTTTTCCTGGGTGGAGAGTTCCACTCAGAATTGCACTGCGCTGCATCCTGACATCACTCCGGAACAGGCTGTCTCTCGTTTTATTATTCTCACCCCAACCCTTTGCCCCCGACCCTGAGAAAACACTTCACCTTCATCTATCTGAAAAATTACTTTAGCAATATTCACTATCAGGCTTAGATATTCCCCCAGCTTTAATCATCACGACTCCAGCAGCGACAACATGAGGTCAGGGATGGTTAGAAAGCTGCCTGACTACAGGCCCGAGTTCAGCCTCCAGTAACAGGCTGCACAGACAGACATGCGCAGGCCCAGGTTTCAATGCCTCACATTGAGATTCTTGGAAGGGTAGTGTGGATTGAGGACAGAATTTCTTGAAGGCCAGGTTGCCAGGGGGTGGGTGAGGGGTACAAGTTGGGTATAACCAAGGGAGGGAGGAGGGTGTGGTTGGCTCCCGGAGCTGGCAAAGCTCAGACAGTTCCAGAACAGGCCATGGGGTGCCCAGACACCCACAGGGCCATTGTTTTGGAGACCTCAGACCAAAACACGTGACCCAACTCTTTCATCCCTCCCACCCAGTCGAGGCCAATGGGACTCACTGTGCCATGGCCTGTCGCTCGGCCCGGAATCCAGACTGGGCTCATCCAGCGGCCCTGTAACCGTGTGGGGCTCAATCCCACAGCGGGTCGATGCAGGAGGTGGGGCCTGCCCCACACTGACAATAGTCTCAGGGTTCTGTCGAGCACCGGAACATTGGGCAGGGATGGTAGGCCTTGCCTCCAGCCGCAAGTACAGAAGCTGAGTTAATTCCCCCCATGACGGCGGTTGTTTGGTTACGTAAGACCTTGGAGAGAGATAAAAAAAAGAGAAAGATAGAGCGAGAAAAGGAAAGAGAGTGAGAGCGCACCGGCTTGCTTGTTGCCATGGATACAGGCATAGTGAAGATCTCAAGGTGACGACACAGACGTCACAACGCATTGACGACACTGAACGTGTGTGTGTGTGTCTCTGTGGGGGGTAACAGGAGAAGGGAGCGGGGAGGGGCAGGAGGAGAGGGGAGTGGGGGGGCAGGAGGAGAGGGGAGTGGGGGGGCAGGAGGAGAGGGGAGTGGGGGGGCAGGAGGAGAGGGGAGCGGGGGGGGGGGGCTGGAGGAGAGGGGAGTGGGGTGGGGGGCCGGAGGAGAGGGGAGTGGGGGGGGGCAGGAGGAGAGGGGAGTGGGGGGGCAGGAGGAGAGGGGAGTGGGGGGGGGGCTGGAGGAGAGGGGAGTGGGGTGGGGGGCCGGAGGAGAGGGGAGTGGGGGGGGGGGGCAGGAGGAGAGGGGGCAGCAGGAGGAGAGGGGAGCGGGGGGCGGAAGGAGAGGGGAGTGGGGGGGGAGCAGGAGGAGAGGGGAGTGGGGGGGGAGCAGGAGGAGAGGGGAGTGGGGGGGCAGGAAGAGAGGGGAGCGGGGGAGGAGGAGGAGAGGGGAGTGGGGGGGCAGGAGGAGAGGGGAGCGGGGGGCGGAAGGAGAGGGGAGTGGGGGGGGAGCAGGAGGAGAGGGGAGTGGGGGGGGAGCAGGAGGAGAGGGGAGTGGGGGGGCAGGAGGAGAGGGGAGCGGGGTGGGGAGGAGGAGAGGGGAGTGGGGGGGCAGGAGGAGAGGGGAGCGGCAGGAGGAGAGGGGACCGGGGGGGGCGGAAGGAGAGGGGAGTGGGGGGGGAGCAGGAGGAGAGGGGAGCGGGGGGGGGAGGAGAAGAGGGGAGCGGGGGGGGGGGGGCGGGAGGAGAGGGGAGCGGGGGGGCGGGAGGAGAGGAGAGCGGGGGGGCGGGAGGAGAGGGGAGCGGGGGGGCGGGAGGAGAGGGGAGCGGGGGGGCGGGAGGAGAGGGGAGCGGGGGGGCGGGAGGAGAGGGGAGCGGGGGGGGAGGAGGAGAGGGGAGAGGGGGGACAGGAGGAGAGGGGAGCGGGGGGGCGGGAGGAGAGGGGAGAGGGGGGACAGGAGGAGAGGGGAGCGGGGGGGCGGGAGGAGAGGGGAGAGGGGGGACAGGAGGAGAGGGGAGCGGGGGGACAGGAGGAGAGGGGAGGGGGGGGGACAGGAGGAGAGGGGAGCGGGGGGGGACAGGAGGAGAGGGGAGCGGGGGGGGACAGGAGGAGAGGGGAGCGGGGGGGGACAGGAGGAGAGGGGAGCGGGAGGGGGGACAGGAGGAGAGGGGAGCGGGAGGGGGGACAGGAGGAGAGGGGAGCGGGGGGGGGGACAGGAGGAGAGGGGAGCGGGGGGGACAGGAGGAGAGGGGAGCGGGAGGGGGGACAGGAGGAGAGGGGAGCGGGGGGGGGACAGGAGGAGAGGGGAGCGGGGGGGACAGGAGGAGAGGGGAGCGGGGGGGACAGGAGGAGAGGGGAGCGGGGGGGGACAGGAGGAGAGAGGAGCGGGGGGGCGGGAGGAGAGAGGAGCGGGGGGGGCAGGAGGAGAGGGGAGCGGGGGGGGAACAAGAGGAGAGGGGAGCGGGGGGGCGGGAGGAGAGAGGAGCGGGGGGGGCAGGAGGAGAGGGGAGCGGGGGGGCGGGAGGAGAGAGGAGCGGGGGGGGCAGGAGGAGAGGGGAGCGGGGGGGAGGAGGAGAGAGGAGCGGGGGGGCAGGAGGAGAGGGGAGCGGGGGGGGCAGGAGGAGAGGGGAGCGGGGGGGGAGGAGGAGAGAGGAGCGGGGGGGCAGGAGGAGAGGGGAGCGGGGGGGGAGGAGGAGAGAGGAGCGGGGGGGGCAGGAGGAGAGGGGAGCGGGGGGGGCAGGAGGAGAGGGGAGCGGGGGGGGAGGAGGAGAGAGGAGCGGGGGGGCAGGAGGAGAGGGGAGCGGGCGGGCGGGAGGAGAGGGGAGCGGGGGGGCGGGAGGAGAGGGGAGCAAGGGGGGGGACAGGAGGAGAGGGGAGCGGGGGGGCGGGAGGAGAGGGGAGCGGGGGGGGGACAGGAGGAGAGGGGAGCGGGGGGGGGACAGGAGGAGAGGGGAGCGGGGGGGCGGGAGGAGAGGGGAGCCGGGGGGGGGGACAGGAGGAGAGGGGAGCGGGGGGGGGGGACAGGAGGAGAGGGGAGCGGGGGGGCGGGAGGAGAGGGGAGCGGGGGGGGGGGGACAGGAGGAGAGGGGAGCGGGGGGGGGGACAGGAGGAGAGGGGAGCGGGGGGGGGACAGGAGGAGAGGGGAGCGGGGGGGGGGACAGGAGGAGAGGGGAGCGGGGGGGGGACAGGAGGAGAGGGGAGCGGGGGGGGGACAGGAGGAGAGGGGAGCGGGGGGGGGACAGGAGGAGAGGGGAGCGGGGGGGGACAGGAGGAGAGGGGAGCGGGGGGGGGGGACAGGAGGAGAGGGGAGCGGGAGGAGAGGGGAGCGGGGGGGGCCAGGAGGAGAGGGGAGCGGGGGGGGGACAGGAGGAGAGGGGAGCGGGGGGGGGACAGGAGGAGAGGGGAGCGGGGGGGGGACAGGAGGAGAGGGGAGCGGGGGGGGGGACAGGAGGAGACAGGTGTTTACGAGTTAGCAGGGGGAAAACGTCAAAACTCACAACATCAACACACTTTAGCAACACCTTCACTCTGTATCTAACCCCGTGCTGTACCTGTCCTGGGAGTGTTTGATGGGGGACAGTGTAGAGGGAGCTTTACTCTGTATCTAACCCCGTGCTGTACCTGTCCTGGGAGTGTTTGATGAGGACAGTGTAGAGGGAGCTTTACTCTGTATCTAACCCCGTGCTGTACCTGTCCTGGGAGTGTTTGATGGGGACAGTGTAGAGGGAGCTTTACTCTGTATCTAACCCCGTGCTGTACCTGTCCTGGGAGTGTTTGATGGGGACAGTGTAGAGGGAGCTTTACTCTGTATCTAACCCCGTGCTGTACCTGTCCTGGGAGTGTTTGATGGGGGACAGTGCAGAGGGAGCTTTACTCTGTATCTGGGGCCCTGAATGTGGAGCTCTGAAAGAAAAAGGCTGAGGAGTGAGGATTAGATTTCAAATGGAGTCTGCGGACAGTAAATAAGACTGAAGTGGAAGGCAGCAGATAGTATTCAGTCAGCAGAGGTAGGCCTGAATGGTATCAGACTAATCTCTGCTCCTTAGTCATTGGATAACCCAGCTCCAATCTCCACCGATTGTTCATCATCTGTGCTGCTGACCCCATTATCAGTCACAGCCCAAGCAAACAAACACGTTGGGAGACTGTAATCACAAGCCAGAATCAGGAGGCCAGAACTCCAACCACTCGTCTCCAGTCAATGGGTAACCTCAGCCTCACACTCTTCTCACAGACCTGCTCCTCACCCAGTCACAACCCCACCTGTCCTGAGTCGCAATGCATAGACACCATAACCAGCCGGCCCCTCTCTGGTGTCAGTACTGAGGGAGTGCTGCACTGTCAGAGGGTCAGTACTGAGGGAGTGCTGCACTGTCAGAGGGTCAGTACTGAGGGAGTGCTGCACTGTCAGAGGGTCAGTACTGAGGGAGTGTTGCACTGTCAGAGGGTCAGTACTGAGGGAGTGCCGCACTGTCAGAGGGTCAGTACTGAGGGAGTGCTGCACTGTCAGAGGGTCAGTACTGAGAGAGTGTTGCACTGTCAGAGGGTCAGTACTGAGGGAGTGTTGCACTGTCAGAGGGTCAGTACTGAGGGAGTGCCGCACTGTCAGAGGGTCAGTACTGAGAGAGTGTTGCACTGTCAGAGGGTCAGTACTGAGGGAGTGTTGCACTGTCAGAGGGTCAGTACTGAGGGAGTGCTGCACTGTCAGAGGGACAGTACTGAGGGAGTGCTGCACTGTCAGAGGGTCAGTACTGAGGGAGTGCTGCACTGTCAGAGGGACAGTACTGAGGGAGTGCTGCACTGTCAGAGGGACAGTACTGAGGGAGTGCTGCACTGTCAGAGGGTCAGTACTGAGGGAGTGCCGCACTGTCAGAGGGTCAGTACTGAGGGAGTGTTGCACTGTCAGAGGGTCAGTACTGAGGGAGTGCCGCACTGTCAGAGGGACAGTACTGAGGGAGTGCTGCACTGTCAGAGGGTCAGTACTGAAGGAGTGCTGCACTGTCAGAGGGTCAGTACTGAGGGAGTGCCGCACTGTCAGAGGGTCAGTACTGAGGGATAGCCAGGCCATTCAGGGGATGATGTCAGGAATTACTTCTTCACACAAAAGGGAGTGAAATCTGGAACTCTCCACCCCCTCTCCAAAAAAAAGCTGTTGTAGCTGAGAGTGGGACAGGAGCAGCTGAAACCATCAACACTGAGTGTGATAGATTCAGAGTCAAGGTGGACGTACTCAAAGTGCTGAGTGGCCTCCTGCTGTTCGTGTTAAGCAGGCTGGAGAAGGGGCTGAATGGCCTCCTCCTGTTGCTGTGTAACAGGCTGGAGAAGGGGCTGAATGGCCTCCTCCTGTTGCTGTGTAACAGGCTGGAGAAGGGGCTGAATGGCCTCCTCCTGTTGCTGTGTAACAGGCTGGAGAAGGGGCTGAATGGCCTCCTCCTGTTGCTGTGTAACAGGCTGGAGAAGAGGCTGAATGGTCTCTCCCTGTTCCTGTGTAACAGGCTGGAGAGGGGCTGAATGGCCTCCTCCTGTTGCTGTGTAACAGGCTGGAGAGGAGTGGGCTGACAAGGAAGCGAGTGTGAGAGCGAGAGAGAGAGTTAGAGAGAGTGAGATTTCCGGAAAGACGGAGCTGCACACAGGAGTGAGAGGCTGCTGAGCCGAGAGGCCGGGCCTGTGGGAAGGGTCACGCAGTGAGCGCCGGCCCTGTCGCCAACCACTCTCCGCAAAGAAAAATAAAAATAAACACAGACGCACCATATTCCCCCAGCTGCTGCTTCAAGCAGAGCAGGACAGGAAGCGCCTTCATGAGCCTGGGCCTGTCTCATCAGGCTCTGCCTCTCACTCGCCTGCACGCTTTCAGATAGGCAGGAAACTGCCGTCTGTGGTACTCCCTCGCTAAAGGACCATGTCTCATGGCACAGCGGGCAGCCACCCGGCCTCTGAGCCGGGAGCTCCGGGTTCGAGGCCCACCCCAGGGCTTGACGGCCACGGGTACGCCCGGTCACAACATGGCCAAACCCGGCGGAGCAGCAGGCTGCAACTCCTGCTCTTAGACCCACTGCAGGCACCAGGGGCAAGGGAAGGCGACCTGGGCAGCCAGGAGGCAAATCACTGCAGCTCCTTGGAGAGCCCTTGCCCAAGGGAGCGGCACACACACACAGGAAAAGAGAGAAACAAAAAAACACTTCTCTGCTCCAGTCTCGCTCCCAGGCCAAGTGACCCTTGTCGCCTGCAGAAAGCCAGCCTGAATTAGCCTGATCCCTGGGTTAGAGACAGAGAGGGGAAATCAGCCAGGGTTCCTGCTCCTGATCACTGTCCAGTGATCCCTGGGTGAGAGAGAGGGAGAAATCAGCCAGGGTTCCTGCCCCTGATCACTGTCCAGTGATCCCTGGGTGAGAGAGAGGGGAAATCAGCCAGGGTTCCTGCCCCTGATCACTGTCCAGTGATCCCTGGGTGAGAGAGAGGGAGAAATCAGCCAGGGTTCCTGCCCCTGATCAGTGTGTGTGGCAGATAATTACGCAACTGAATGAAGAATGAATGTGATCCTCAGATTTAGATTTGACCTCTGTTTGTGGAGATTGCAGAACACAGCACTTTAAAAAAAAAATACCTGTCAAGAGGAGAAGGGTGGGGTAAGGGGACTCCTATTTTTCCCATGCAACAGACTTGAGAGAGGCTGAATGGCCTCCTCCTGTGCCTGTGTAACAGGCCTGAGGGGCTGAATGGCCTCCGATTGCGGCGATATATGAGCTTTGCCAGATGCTGTTAAGAGCAACGTGAGGCAGTTTCACAGTTATGGGAAAGACGGCAAATGGGGACATCACCTCTCAAACTGATTTTCATCAGCAGTTTTAACCTCTCCACACCACTGTATCTAACCCCGTGCTGTACCTGTCCTGGGAGTGTTTGATGGGGACAGTGTAGAGGGAGCTTTACTCTGTATCTAACCCGTGCTATACCTGTCCTGGGAGTGTTTGATGGGGACAGTGTAGAGGGAGCTTTACTCTGTATCTAACCCCGTGCTGTACCTGTCCTGGGATTGTTTGATGGGACAAAGCTAAGATATTTCACATTTTTCCCAACCCAGGTGAATAAACATTACTGTCCAATTGTACAGCTGTGTAAATCACCCCAGAGACACTGAGACAGGCAGGTGCAGGGTGCGGGCTCAGCTCTCAGGGGAGATTGATGCCAATTAAATGGCAGGGTGCAACTGGCAGGGGGCTCCAGGGGTAGGGGGTTGTTGGGGTGACACCTCTGGTAATGACATCTCGCTATAATGAGGAAGGAGTTGAGAGAGAAAGAGAGATACACTGAGACAGAGATGCAGGCTCACAAGCAGACACACGCATGCATGTGCACGCACACACACGTGTGGGCACACACACGGGCGCACTCCCCTTCCCCCCAACCTGTGGGCAGGCACAGTGGCTCACGCGCACACACATGGGCGTACACACAGCCACACGAGCACACATGCGTAGACATACACACACACACACGCACACGGAACACAGACGTACAGGCACACGGACGCACCACGCGCAGACATTGATGTGCGCACACACACACACGGAACACAGCCGGACGGGCACACATACAGACACTCATACATGAGCACACGCACACAGCCACATACCAGACTCACCGGCACACAGACACACACATGCACACCAGACATGCACAGATCTTGTGCCAAATTCTGCTCCGACAGGGCTGAACATGCCTCAGAGTGATTCACACACACACACGCACATACATGCTGAGCAACACTTGTCCCAACACTGCATCCCACCAAGGAACAGTGTCTGCATTCGAGTGCCTTAGCAAGATTGGCAGCTCTGCCAGCGGGTGGGGGAAACCACCCTCGCCAGCCTGGCGAACATGCTCTGCCCCTCCCAAGCAACACAGACTGACCCATTCACTCCACTCAGAGAAAGCTGGAGTGGAGGCCAGCCCTGGATTGGAATTGTGATACCACCACAGCCAAATAGTCTATAGTAACCACACCACACTGGGTTAGGATGCAGCTGTACAAAGAGAGACTTCACTGGGCCGTTGCATGGAACCAGGCCATTCGGCCCAACAACTAGATACTGGTACAATGCTCCACATGAGCTTTACCTTTGCTCCACTCATCCAGCCCATTCCGCCAATTCCTGTGGCCATTTCTACTTCCAATATTCTTTTAATTGTTCTTCAACATTGAGGAAGCGTCGCACTGTCAGAGGGTCAGTACTGAGGGAGTGCTGCACTGTCAGAGGATCAGTACTGAGGGAGTGCCGCACTGTCAGAGGGTCAGTGCTGAGGGAGTGCTGCTCTGTCAGAGGGTCAATACTGAGAGAGTGCTGCTCTGTCAGAGAGTCAGTACTGAGGGAGTGCTGCACTGTCAGAGGGTCAGTGCTGAGGGAGTGCTGCACTGTCAGAGGGTCAGTGCTGAGGAAGTGCTGCACTGTCAGAGGGTCAGTACTGAGAGAGTGCCGCACTGTCAGAGGGTCAGTGCTGAGGGAGTGCTGCTCTGTCAGAGGGTCAATACTGAGAGAGTGCTGCTCTGTCAGAGAGTCAGTACTGAGGGAGTGCTGCACTGTCAGAGGGTCAGTGCTGAGGGAGTGCTGCACTGTCAGAGGGTCAGTGCTGAGGGAGTGCTGCACTGTCAGAGGGTCAGTACTGAGGGAGTGCTGCACTGTCAGAGGGTCAGTGCTGAGGGAGTGCTGCACTGTCAGAGGGTCAGTGCTGAGGAAGTGCTGCACTGTCAGAGGGTCAGTACTGAGAGAGTGCCGCACTGTCAGAGGGTCAGTGCTGAGGGAGTGCTGCTCTGTCAGAGGGTCAATACTGAGAGAGTGCTGCTCTGTCAGAGAGTCAGTACTGAGGGAGTGCTGCACTGTCAGAGGGTCAGTGCTGAGGGAGTGCTGCACTGTCAGAGGGTCAGTGCTGAGGGAGTGCTGCACTGTCAGAGGGTCAGTACTGAGGGAGTGCTGCACTGTCAGAGGGTCAGTGCTGAGGGAGTGCTGCACTGTCAGAGGGTCAGTGCTGAGGAAGTGCTGCACTGTCAGAGGGTCAGTACTGAGGGAGTGCTGCACTGTCAGAGGGTCAGTGCTGAGGGAGTGCTGCACTGTCAGAGGGTCAGTGCTGAGAGAATGCTGCACTGTCAGAGGGTCAGTGCTGAGGGAGTGCTGCACTGTCAGAGGGTCAGTACTGAGGGAGTGCTGCTCAACACCATCCAGGACAAAGCAGCCCCGCTTGATTGCTACCTCTGCCACATTCAGTCCCTCCACCACAGTGACAGTCATGTGTACTATCCACAAGATGCACTGCAGCAACTCACCAAGGTTCCTTAGGCAGCACTTCCCAAACCCACAACCACTTCCATCCAGGACAAGAGCAGCAGATACCTGGGAACACCACCATCTGCGGGTTCCACTCCAAATCACTCACCATCCTCACTTAGAAATATATCACCATTCCTTCACTGTCGCTGGGTCAAAATCCTGGAACTCCCTCCCTAACAGCACTGTGGGTGTACCTACACCACAGGAACTGCAGCAGCTCAAGAAGGAGCTCATCGCCACCTTCTCAAGGGGCAGTTAGGGATGTGCAATAAATGCTGGTCTAACCAGTGATACCCACATCTCGTAAATGAACAAGAAATATATCCTCCCAAGTTTGTGGTGCTGGAAATTGCTCTCAGTGACTCTGGGTATATTCCAAGCAAGGCTGGGAGTAACTGGGGCTTTTTGCCTACCCACTGGGATTCCAGTCCTCAGCAGCAAGGCTCACATTCCATTAACCATCTAAAGTCCGTCCCGGGGTAACGCACTTTCAAGCCCAGATTAAGTTGTCAGGATGGTCGTGGTCTAAGGTGCCAGACATAAGTTTATGGGCGGCACAGTAGCAAGCACTGCTGCCTCACAGCTCCAGGGACCCACGTTCAATTCTGGCCTCGGGCCTGTCTGTGCAGAGTTTATACGTTCTCCCCATGTCTGCGTGGGTTTCCTCCGGGTGCTCTGGTTTCCTCCCACAGTCCAAAGATGTGCAGGTTAGGTGAAATGGCCTTGCTCAATTAACCCTAGTGTCATGAGATGTGTAGGTTTGAGGGTAAATATGTGGGATTATGGGGATAGGGACAAGGTGAGCTTGTGGTTGGTGCAGACTCGATAGGCCGAATGGCCTCCTTCTGCTCTGTAGGGATTCTGTGGTTAGCTCCCTTGTCCTGCCTCTGGTTTAGCTACTCTCCTGTGGGTCTGCTTACCACATTTCAAAGGGGGGAGTGGGGAGAGGGGGAGGGGAGAAAGAGGGAGGGGGAGAGAGGGAGGGGGAGAGGGAGAGGGGGAGAGGGGGGAGAAGGGTGAGAGGGGGAGAGCGGTGGAGGGGGGAGAGGGGAGAGGGGGAATGGGGAGAGGGAGAGGGGGAGGGGGTAGAGGGGGGAGAGGGGGGAGGGGGAGAGAGGGGGGAGAGTGGGGAGAGGGGGGAGAGGGGTGAGAGGGGGGAGGGGGTGAGAGGGGGAGGGGGGAGAGGGGAGAGGGGGGGGAGAGGGGAGGGGGGGGAGAGGGGAGGGGGGGGAGAGGGGAGGGGGGGGAGAGGGAGAGAGAGAGGAGGGGAGGGTTGGAGTATTGCGGTGCTCTTCACAGTGTGAGCAGAGATTGGGGAGAAGGCAGTGATTGTTCAGAGTTCCTGCACACTGCCCTCACTGATTGCTAAACTTTTACAGCGAGCGAGAGAGAGAAAGTCCACAGACACTGGCCAGGAACTGCCGCCCACACGGGAGTACTCACTCTTTATTTAAAACAAACTAACTTTCCCCACCCCTCCTCCTGCTCTCCACCCACACCACCCTGCCGCCCCTGAACAGACATGCACATTCCCCCACCCCCACTCTGAACCCCTCTCCAACCATTTGCAGAAACCTTTTGGCCGGGGGCGGAGGTGGGGGTGGGGGTGGGGGGGGTCTGGTGGAAGAGGGAGGTGTTTGACTCGGAGAATGTGCTTGGAAGAATGGAGTTCTTGTTAAGTGTGTGTGTGAGAGAGAGTGAGCAAGTCCTCAACGAGCCCACAGGCCGGTGAGCAACACCAGGTCCAAATGTAAGGAGCTGGGCAGAGGGGAGGGAAAATCGGGGACTCAAGGAGGCGCCACATTGCAAAGAGGAAACAAGAACCACCAAGAGAAAAACGCACACCAACATTCCTCAGCACTTCCAACCTGCCCCCTCCCCTTGCCAAACCAACTTAAAAAGATCTCTTTCTCTCTCTCTTATCGCAACGCCTCACATTCCACACTCTTTGTCTCCCTCTCTCTCGCTCAGAGCAACTTCTGCAAAGAGAAACCAACAACACACACACAAAGCTGCAACTTACTCCAAACTTCTTGGGAACATTTCACCAGATCGACATTTTGAACCCCCCCTGCCCTGACTATTGGGGAAATTACAAAATCCCATTGACAGGAAAACACCAAAAAAGTCGAATCCACACAGCTCAGACATCTTGTAGTCCTGGGGAGATGACAAAGAAATGAACTGATTTTATACCCCCCCCCCCCCACCAAATTGCAGCCCAGTAAAGATTAAGAACATCTCAGTCATCACATCTCCCTTTCTAGGTGCCCTGTTTGCATCTTTCTGTAAGTGTGCAATTGCCTGAGAGTGTGCATCCATAAGAACATAAGAAATAGGAACAGTAGTCGGCCATCTAGCCCCTCGAGCCTGCCCCGCCATTCAATAAGATCATGGCTGATCATACATGTGCATGTGTGTATGTGCACACATGTTTGTGTGCATACGCATGCGTGTGCACGCACACGCACACGTAACCATGTGTGCCTGCGGAGCACCTGTGTGGGCCTGGGCATAACGCACTCGCGCCCGTGGGCACGCGCGCATGTGTGAGCGCACTGGCGCTTTCGTGTGCCTGTGCGTGAGTGCCTGAGCCCGCGTGCACCCATGCCTGCGGGCGCATACTCATGTGTGCCTGTGCGCGCGTGCGTACTCGTGTACCTGGGCGCGCGCGTGTACACATGAGTCTGGGCGCGTGCGCGTGTACCCGTGAGTCTGGGCGAGCGCGCGTATACCCATGAGTCTGGGCGCGTGCGCGTGTACCCGTGAGTCTGGGCGCGTGCGCGTATACCCGTGAGTCTGGGTGCGCGTGCGCATACTCGTGCCTGGGCGAGCGCGCATACTCGTGAGCCTGTGCATGCGCATGCATGTACTCGTGTGCCTGTGCATGGGCGCACGTACTCGTGCACCTGTACATGCACGCGCATGTGCACTTGTGCACGTGTGTGTACTCGTGTGCATCTGTGCGCACGCGCATACTCGTGTGCCTGGGCGCGCACGCGTAATCATGTTCCTGGGCGCACACGCGTACTCGTGTGCCTGTGCATGCGCATACACGTGTGCATCTGTGCGCGCGCGCGGGTACTCACGTTCAGCTGTGCGCGCGTACTCACACGCATCTGTGCGCGCACGTACTCATGTGCATCTGTGCGTGCACTCACGTGCATCTGTGCGCGCGCGCGTGCAGCTGTGCGCGCGCGTGCTCACATGCTTCTGTGCGCGCTCGCGTGCATCTGTGTGCGAGCGCTCGCACGCATCTGTGCACGCGCGGGTACTCACGTTTAGCTGTGCGCGCGCATGTACTCAGGCGCTTCTGTGAGCGCGCGCGCGTACTCATGTGCCTGGGTGCATGTGCGTACTCGTGTGTCTGGTTGCGCGCACGTACACATGTGCCTGTGCATGCGCGCGCGTGTACTCGTGTGCATCTGTGCACGTGCGCGTACTCACGTGCTTCTGTGCATGCGCGCATACTCGTGTGCATCTGTGCGCGCGCGCGCCGGTACTCACATTCAGCTGTGCACGCGTACTCGCGCGCGTGTACTCATGTGCATCTGTGCGCGCGTACACGTGTGCCTGGGTGCACGCACGTACTGGTGTGTCTGGGCGCGCGCGTACACATGAGCCTGTGCATGCGCGCGTGCGCGTACTAGTGTGCATCTGTGCGCATGCGCGGGTACTCGCGTTCCGCTGCGCACGCATACTCACGTGCATGTGTGCGCGTGCGCGCGTACTCGCGAGCATCTGTGCGCTCGTGTACACGCGCATCTGTGCACGCGTGCGTATTCATGTGCATCTGTGCGCAGCGCATACTCATGCGACTACGCGCGCGCACTCGTGCACCTGTACATACGCGCGTACTCATGTGCATCTGTGCGCGTGCGCGTACTCGTGTGCATCTGTGCGCAGCGCGTACTCATGTGCATCTGTGCGCGTACTCGTGTGCATGTGCGTGCACGCGTGTGTACTCATGCGCCCGGGCACATGTATCCGTGTACTCTTGTGCCATTGGGCGCGCTTACCCGTGTGCTTATGCGCGCGCACTCCTCTTGCCTGTGTGCGTGCGCGCATGTACTCGTGTGCCTGTGTGCGTGCGCATACTTGTAGCCCGTGCGTGCGTGTACTCGTGTGCTGCGCGCGTACACGTGCCCGTGCGCCATGCCCGTGCGCACTTGTGAGCCAAAGCGTGCACGCGTGCTTGTGCGCCCATGCACGTGCGTACCCATGTGCCCGTGAGCACACGTGCATACCCATGTGCCCACGTACTCGTGTGCCCGTGTTCTCATGTGCGCATTCTCGCGTGCCCGTGCGCGCGCACATACTCGTGTGCACGTGTGCCCGTGCGTACTCTTGTGCCCGTGCGCGTACTCTTGTGCCCACACACGTGCGCGTACCCGCGTGCATTATCATGGGCTCACGCATACTCGTGTGTGTACTCTTGTGCCTGTGCGTGTACTGTCGTGCCCACACGCGTGCGCGTACTCGCGCGTGTTCTCATGTGCCCGTGTGCGCGTGCGTTCTCGTGTGCGCGCGTGCGTTCTCGTGTGCCCGTGGGCTCGCGCGTTCTCGTGTGCCCATGCGTGCGTGCGTACTCCTGTGTCCGCGCGCGCATGCATACTCTTGTGCCCGTGCACCCGTACTCGTGCCCGTGCACGCACACGCGTACTCTTGTGCCTGTGCGCACTCGTGTGCCCATGCGCGTGCGCGTACTCATGTGCCCATGCACACGCATGTACTCGTGTGCCCATGCGCACTTGTGTACTCATGTGCCTGCGAGTGCGCGTGTACTCATGTGCCTGCGAGTGCGCGTGTACTCATGTGCCTGCACGCGCGCTTACTCATGTGCCCGTGCGCGCGTGCGTACTCGTGTCTCTGTGCACGGGCGCGTACCCTTGTGCCTGTGTGCGTGCACGAGTACGCGCACGCGCCCAGGCACACGTGTACGCGCGCAGAGGCACACACGAGAGTGCGTCTGTCTGGATAATTTCCATTCTTTGCCTTTCTATCTCTGTACCGATCTGTGTCTCTCCCAATATCTCCCCACATGCACCAGGACATCTCACACACTGGAATGAAAATAATGACGAACATAATTACTGGGAATGACGATGAACACAATTGTGACTGGGTTCCACACGGAACAAAAGCAGCTTTGTTAAGGTCATGGGGTTTTTCAGAAATAAAGACTTTTCCGTTTTTGTCTTCAAATTGTAAAAAGCAAGGTTTAAAATAAACCTCTCCAACTTTCTGCTGCCTCTTTGCTCTCAAAGCACCCACAGTTACTGGGAGGAAAGGGTAAGAGAGGGGAGGAGGGGCATGAGTGAGAAGAGGGGGTACCGTGACAGAGAGAGGCGAGTGGGGTCGGGGGTGGGGGGAGGGGGAGGAGGGGGGAGGGGGAGGAGGAGGGGGTGGGGGTGGGGGTGGGGGTGGGGGTGCGGCGCTGAGGGATTTTAAAGTTTAAAGTTTATTTATTCGTCACAAGTAGGCTTACATTAACACTGCAATGAAGTTACTGTGAAAATCCCCCAGTCGCCACACTCCGGTGCCTGTCCGGGTACACTGAGGGAGAATTTAGCACGGCCAATGCACCTGCGCAAGAGGACGGGGGGGGGCGCAAGAGGACGGGGGGGGCGCAAGAGGACGGGGGGGGC
>NW_027593484.1:2500-15000 GCF_964213995.1 Mustelus asterias
AGCACGGAGTGTGTAGTAAGGGTGTTTTCCTGCGCTTGCCCTGGCCCAAAGCACTTGTTTTCCCCCAGACCCAAAGTGAATTGGTTAATGAGTTCCATGTCGAAAAGTGAATTGGTTAATGAGTTCCACGTCGGCTGGCGGCGGCGGTTGGCTTTAATAACCGTAGGCGGGCTTAATGCGCGACTAGGGGAGCAATTTGAAAGCGTGGCCGGCGCGAGGGGCGCCTGTGCGGGCGTGGGGAGTCAATGTGGAGTGCTTGTGAGCACGGAGTGTGTAGTAAGGGTGTTTTCCTGCGCTTGCCCTGCCCCAAAGCACTTGTTTTCCCCCAGACCCAAAGTGAATTGGTTAATGAGTTCCATGTCGAAAAGTGAATTGGTTAATGAGTTCCACGTCGGCTGGCGGCGGCGGTTGGCTTTAATAACCGTAGGCGGGCTTAATGCGCGACTAGGGGTGCAATTTGAAAGTGTGGCCGGCGCGAGGGGCGCCTGTGCGGGCGTGGAGAGTCAATGTGGAGTCCTTGTGCGCACGGAGTGTTGAGTAAGGGCGTGTTTCTGCATGTGCCCTGACCCTAAGCATAACCCTAAGCCTAACTCTAAGACTAACCCAAACCCGCGCCCTAACCCTAACACAAAGCCTAACCCTAGCCCGAGCACGAGCCCTCACCCAAACCCTAGCCCTAACCCTAACCCGAACCCTAACACTAAGCCTAACCCTAGCCCGAGCACTAGCCCTCACCCTAACCCTAGCCCTAACCCTAACCCGAACCCTAACCCTAGCCCAAACCCTAACCCTAACCGTGGCCCTAACCCTAACCAAAGCCCTAGCCCTAGCCCTAACCCTAACACTAACCCTAACCCTAACCCTAACCCTAGCCCAAACCCTAACCCTAACCAAAGCGCTAACCCTAGCCCTAACCCTAACACTAACCCTAACCCTAACCCTAACCCTAGCCCAAACCCTAACCCTAACACTAACCCTAACCCTAGCCCAAACCCTAACCCTAACCGTGGCCCTAACCCTAACCAAAGCCCTAACCCTAGCCCTAACCCTAACACTAACCCTAACCCTAACACTAACCCTAGCCCTAGCCCAAAACCTAACCCAAACCCTAACCAAAGCCCTAACCCTCGCCCAAACCCTAACCCTAACCCTAACCGTGGCCCTAGCCCTAACCAAAGCCCTAACCCTAGCCCTAACCCTAACACTAACCCTAACCCTAACACTAACCCTAACCCTAGCCCAAACCCTAACCCTAACCCTGACCAAAGCCCTAACCCTAGCCCTAACCCTAACACTAACCCTAACCCTAACCCTAGCCCAAACCCTAACCCTAACCCTAACCGTGGCCCTAGCCCAAACCCTAACCCTAACCCTTACCAAAGCCCTAACCCTAGCCCTAACCCTAACACTAACCCTAACCCTAACCCTAACCCTAGCCCAAACCCTAACCCTAACCGTGGCCCTAACCCTAACCCTAACCAAAGCCCTAACCCCTAGCCCTCACCCTAACACTAACCCTAACCCTAACCCTAACACTAGCCCTAACCCTAACCCTAACCCTAACCGTGGCCCTAACCCTAACCATAGCCCTAACGCTAGCCCTAACCCTAACACTAAGCCTAACCCTAGCCCGAGCCCTAGCCCTAACCCTAACCCTAGCCTAACCCTAAGCCTAACCCTAAGGGAGCAATTTGAAAGTGTGGCCGGCGCGAGGGACGCCTGTGCGGGCGTGGAGAGTCGATGTGGAGTCCTTGTGAGCATGGAGTGTGTTGTAAGGGCGTGTTTCTGCCTGTGCCTTGACCCTAACACTAACCCTAACCCTAGCGCTAACCCTAACCGTAGCCGTCACCCGAACCCTAACCCGAGCCCTAGCCCTAGCCCTAACCCTAACCCTAACCCTAACGGAGCAATTTGAAAGTGTGGCCGGCGTGAGGGGCGCCTGTGCGGGCGTGGAGAGTCAATGTGGAGTGCTTGTGAGCATGGAGTGTGTAGTAAGGGCGTGTTTCTGCCTGTGCCTTGACCCTAACCCTAACCCGAACCCTAACCCTAACCGCGGGTGCGGGGGGTTGAACAAACACCGGGGAAGCCATTAACCACCAGCGGGGAGTACATTAAGCAGTTGCCCTTAGTCTCAGGAGCAGCGGGGAACAGATTATCCAACAGCCGGGAAAACATTCACCAACTTCGGGGAAAACATGAACGAAATATCGGGAAGACATGAACCAACGGCAGGCAAAACACTGGGGAAGCCAGGAACCAACAACGGGGAGTACACTAAGCAGCTGCCTTAGTCTCAGGAGTAGCGGGGAAGAGATTAAGCAGCAGCCGGGAAAAGATCAGCCAACCGCGGGGGAACTCATTAACCAGTGTCGTGGGAACGCATTAACCAGTTTCGTGGGAACTCATTAACCAGTTTCGGGAAAACTTCCACCAAAGGCGGGGAAAGCATCAACCAACGGCGGGGAAGCCATTGTCCAACAGGGGGGGGGAGCACATCAAGCAGCTGCCCTTAGTCTCAGGAGCAGCGGGGAAGAGATTAAGCAGCAGCCGGGAAAAGATCAGCCAACCGCGGGGGAACTCATTAACCAGTTTCGTGGGAACTCATTAACCAGTTTCGGGAAACCGTCCACCTAAGGCGGGGAAAACATCAAACAACGGCGGGGAAGCCATTGTCCAACAGGGGGGAGCACATTAAGCAGCTGCCCTTAGTATCAGGAGCAGCGGGGATCAGATTAAGCAACAGCCGGGAAAAGATCAGGAAACCGCGGGGGAACTCATTAACCAGTTTCGTGGGAACTCATTAACCAGTTTCGGGAAAACATCAACCAAAGGCGGGGAAAGCATCAACCAACGGCGGGGAAGCCACTGTCCAACAGTGGGGAGCACATTAAGCAGCTGCCCTTAGTCTCAGGAGCAGCGGGGATCAGATTAAGCAACAGCCTGGGAAAAGATCAACCAACCGCGGGGGAACTCATTAACCAGTTTCCTGGGAACTCATTAACCAGTTTCGTGGGAACTCATTAACCAGTTTCGGGAAAACCTCCACCAAAGGCGGGGAAAGCATGAACCAACGGCGGGGAAGCCATTGTCCAACCGGGGGAGCACATTAAGCAGCTGCCCTTAGTATCAGGAGCAGCGGGGTACAAATGAACCAGCAGCGGGGAAAACAACTTCGTGGGAACTCATTAACCAGTTTCGTGGGAACTCATTAACCAGTTTCGGGGGAACTCATTAACCAGTTTCGGGAAAACTTCCACCAAAGGCGGGGAAAGCATCAACCAACGGCCGGGAAGCCATTGTCCAACAGTGGGGAGCACATTAAGCAGCTGCCCTTAGTATCAGGAGCAGCGGGGATCAGATTAAGCAACAGCCGGGAAAAGATCAGCCAACCGCGGGGGAACTCATTAACCAGTTTCCTGGGAACTCATTAACCAGTTTCGTGGGAACTCATTAACCAGTTTCGGGAAAACCTCCACCAAAGGCGGGGAAAGCATGAACCAACGGCGGGGAAGCCATTGTCCAACCGGGGGGAGCACATTAAGCAGCTGCCCTTAGTATCAGGAGCAGCGGGGATCAGATTAAGCAACAGCCGGGAAAAGATCAGCCAACCGCGGGGGAACTCATTAACCAGTTTCCTGGGAACTCATTAACCAGTTTCGGGAAAACTTCCACCAAAGGCGGGGAAAACATGCACCAACGGCGGGGAAGCCTTTGTCCAACAGGGGGGAGCACATTAAGCAGCTGCCCTTAGTATCAGGAGCAGCGGGGTACAAATGAACCAGCAGCGGGGAAAACAACTTCGTGGGAACTCATTAACCAGTTTCGTGGGAACTCATTAACCAGTTTCGGGAAAACGTCCACCAAAGGCGGGGAAAGCATCAACCAACGGCGGGGAAGCCATTGTCCAACAGTGGGGAGCACATTAGGCAGCTGCCCTTAGTATCAGGAGCAGCGGGGATCAGATTAAGCAACAGCCGGGAAAAGAACAGCCAACCGCGGGGGAACTTAACCAGTTTCGTGGGAACTCATTAACCAGTTTCGTGGGAACTCATTAACCAGTTTCGGGAAAACGTCCACCAAAGGCGGGGAAAACATGCACCAACGGCGGGGAAGCCATTGTCCAACAGGGGGGAGCACATTAAGCAGCTGCCCTTAGTATCAGGAGCGGCGGGGATCAGATTAAGCAACAGCCGGGAAAAGATCAACCAACCGCGGGGGAACTCATTAACCAGTTTCGTGGGAACTCATTAACCAGTTTCCTGGGAACTCATTAACCAGTTTCGGGAAAAATTCAACCAGAGGCGGGGAAAGCATCAACCAACGGCGGGGAAGCCTTTGTCCAACAGGGGGGAGCACATTAAGCAGCTGCCCTTAGTATCAGGAGCAGCGGGGTACAAATGAACCAGCAGCGGGGAAAACAGCTTCGTGGGAACTCATTAACCAGTTTCGGGGGAACTCATTAACCAGTTTCGGGAAAACTTCCACCAAAGGCGGGGAAAGCATGAACCAACGGCGGGGAAGGCATTGTCCAACCGGGGGGAGCACATTAAGCAGCTGCCCTTAGTATCAGGAGCAGCGGGGATCAGATTAAGCAACAGCCGGGAAAAGATCAGCCAACCGCGGGGGAACTCATTAACCAGTTTCGGGGGAACTCATTAACCAGTTTCGGGAAAACGTCCACCAAAGGCGGGGAAAACATCAACCAACGGCGGGGAAGCCTTTGTCCAACAGGGGGGAGCAGGGGGGAGCACATTAAGCAGCTGCCCTTAGTATCAGGAGCAGCGGGGTACAAATGAACCAGCAGCGGGGAAAACAGCTTCGTGGGAACTCATTAACCAGTTTCGGGGGAACTCATTAACCAGTTTCGGGAAAACTTCCACAAAGGCGGGGAAAGCATGAACCAACGGCGGGGAAGGCATTGTCCAACCGGGGGAGCACATTAAGCAGCTGCCCTTAGTATCAGGAGCAGCGGGGATCAGATTAAGCAACAGCCGGGAAAAGATCAGCCAACCGCGGGGGAACTCATTAACCAGTTTCGTGGGAACTCATTAACCAGTTTCGGGAAAACTGCCACCAACGGCGGGGAAAACATGCACCAACGGCGGGGAAGCCATTGTCCAACAGGGGGGAGCACATTAAGCAGCTGCCCTTAGTATCAGGAGCAGCGGGGTACAAATGAACAAGCAGCGGGGAAAACAACTCCGTGGGAACTCATTAACCAGTTTCGTGGGAACTCATTAACCAGTTTCGGGAAAACGTCCACCAAGGCGGGGAAAACATCAACCAGCGGCGGGGAAGCCATTGTCCAACAGGGGGGAGCGCATTAAGCAGCTGCCCTTAGTATCAGGAGCAGCGGGGTACAAATGAACCAGCAGCGGGAAAACAACTTCGTGGGAACTCATTAACCAGTTTCGTGGGAACTCATTAACCAGTTTCGGGAAAACATCAACCAGAGGCGGGGAAAACATGCACCAACGGCGGGGAAGCCATTGTCCAACAGGGGGGAGCACATTAAGCAGCTGCCCTTAGTATCAGGAGCAGCGGGGATCAGATTAAGCAACAGCCGGGAAAAGATCAACCAACCGCGGGGGAACTCATTAACCAGTTCCGTGGGAACTCATTAACCAGTTTCGTGGGAACTCATTAACCAGTTTCGGGAAAACGTCCACCAAAGGCGGGGAAAACATCAACCAACGGCGGGGAAGCCATTGTCCAACAGTGGGAGCACATTAAGCAGCTGCCCTTAGTGTCAGGAGCAGCGGGGATCAGATTAAGCAACAGCCGGGAAAAGATCAGGAAACCGCGGGGGAACTCATTAACCAGTTTCGTGGGACTCATTAACAGTTTCGGGAAAACCTCCACCAAAGGCGGGGAAAGCATGAACCAACGGCCGGGAAGCCCTTGTCCAAAAGTGGGGAGCACATTAAGTGGCTGCCCTTAGTATCAGGAGCAGCGGGGATCAGATTAAGCAACAGCCGGGAAAAGATCAGCCAACCGCGGGGGAACTCATTAACCAGTTTCGTGGGAACTCATTAACCAGTTTCGGGAATACTTCCACCAAAGGCGGGGAAAACATGAACCAACGGCGGGGAAGCCATTGTCCAACAGTGGGGAGCACATTAAGCAGCTGCCCTTAGTATCAGGAGCAGCGGGGTACAAATGAACCAGCAGCGGGGAAAACAGCTTCGTGGGAACTCATTAACCAGTTTCGTGGGAACTCATTAACCAGTTTCGTGGGAACTCATTAACCAGTTTCGGGAAAACATCCACCAAAGGCGGGAAAGCATCAACCAACGGCGGGGAAGCCATTGTCCAGCAGTGGGGAGCACATTAAGCAGCTGCCCTTAGTATCAGGAGCAGCGGGGTACAAATGAACAAGCAGCGGGGAAAACAACTCCGTGGGAACTCATTAACCAGTTTCCTGGGAACTCATTAACCAGTTTCGGGAAACCTTCCACCAAAGGCGGGGAAAACATGCACCAACGGCGGGGAAGCCATTGTCCAACAGGGGGAGTACATTAAGCAGCTGCCCTTAGTATCAGGAGCAGCGGGGATCAGATTAAGCAACAGCCGGGAAAAGATCAGCCAACCGCGGGGAACTCATTAACCAGTTTCGTGGGAACTCATTAACCAGTTTCGGGAAAACATCAACCAGAGGCGGGGAAAACATGCACCAACGGCGGGGAAGCCATTGTCCAACAGGGGGGAGTACATTAAGCAGCTGCCCTTAGTATCAGGAGCAGCGGGGTACAAATGAACCAGCAGCGGGGAAAACAACTCCGTGGGAACTCATTAACCAGTTTCGTGGGAACTCATTAACCAGTTTCGGGAAACCTTCCACCAAAGGCGGGGAAAACATGCACCAACGGCGGGGAAACCATTGTCCAACAGGGGGGAGCACATTAAGCAGCTGCCCTTAGTATCAGGAGCAGCGGGGTACAAATGAACCAGCAGCGGGGACAACAACTCCGTGGGAACTCATTAACCAGTTTCGTGGGAACTCATTAACCAGTTTCGGGAAACCTTCCACCAAAGGCGGGGAAAACATGCACCAACGGCGGGGAAGCCATTGTCCAACAGGGGGGAGCACATTAAGCAGCTGCCCTTAGTATCAGGAGCAGCGGGGATCAGATTTAGCAGCAGCCGGGAAAAGATCAGGAAACCGCGGGGGAACTCATTAACCAGTTTCGTGGGAACTCATTAACCAGTTTCGGGAAAACATCAACCAGAGGCGGGGAAAGCATCAACCAACGGCGGGGAAGCCTTTGTCCAACAGGGGGGAGCACATTAAGCAGCTGCCCTTAGTATCAGGAGCAGCGGTGCACAAATGAACCAGCAGCGGGGAAAACAGCTTCGTGGGAACTCATTAACCAGTTTCGGGGGAACTCATTAACCAGTTTCGGGAAATCTTCCACCAGAGGCGGGGAAAGCATCAACCAACGGCGGGGAAGCCTTTGTCCAACAGGGGGGAGCACATTAAGCAGCTGCCCTTAGTCTCAGGAGCAGCGGGGAACAGATTAAGCAACAGCCGGGAAAAGATCAGCCAACCGCGGGGGAACTCATTAACCAGTTTCGTGGGAACTCATTAACCAGTTTCGTGGGAACTCATTAACCAGTTTCGGGAAAACGTCCACCAAAGGCGGGGAAAGCATCAGCCAACGGCGGGGAAGCCATTGTCCAACAGTGGGGAGCACATTAAGCAGCTGCCCTTAGTATCAGGAGCAGCGGGGATCAGATTAAGCAACAGCCGGGAAAAGATCAGCCAACCGCGGGGGAACTCATTAACCAGTTTCCTGGGAACTCATTAACCAGTTTCGGGAAATCCTCCACCAAAGGCGGGGAAAGCATCGACCAACGGCCGGGAAGCCTTTGTCCAACAGTGGGGAGCACATTAAGCAGCTGCCCTTAGTCTCAGGAGCAGCGGGGTACAAATGAACCAGCAGCGGGGAAAACAACTTCGTGGGAACTCATTAACCAGTTTCGTGGGAACTCATTAACCAGTTTCGGGAAAACATCCACCAGAGGCGGGGAAAGCATCAACCAACGGCGGGGAAGCCATTGTCCAACAGGGGGCAGTACATTAAGCAGCTGCCCTAAGTATCAGGAGCAGCGGGGATCAGATTAAGCAACAGCCGGGAAAGATCAGCCAACCGCGGGGGAACTCATTAACCAGTTTCGTGGGAACTCATTAACCAGTTTCGGGGGAACTCATTAACCAGTTTCGGGAAACCTTCCACCAAAGGCGGGGAAAACATCAACCAGCGGCGGGGAAGCCATTGTCCAACAGGCGGGAGCACATTAAGCAGCTGCCCTTAGTATCAGGAGCAGCGGGGTACAAATGAACCAGCAGCGGGGAAAACAGCTTCGTGGGAACTCATTAACCAGTTTCGGGGGAACTCATTAACCAGTTTCGGGAAAACATCAACCAGAGGCGGGGAAAGCATCAACCAACGGCGGGGAAGCCTTCGTCCAACAGGGGGGAGCACATTAAGCAGCTGCCCTTAGTATCAGGAGCAGCGGGGTGCAAATGAACCAGCAGCGGGGAAAACAACTTCGTGGGAACTCATTAACCAGTTTCGTGGGAACTCATTAACCAGTTTCGTGGGAACTCATTAACCAGTTTCGGGAAAACGTCCACCAAAGGCGGGGAAAGCATCAACCAACGGCGGGGAAGCCATTGTCCAACAGACGGGAGCACATTAAGCAGCTGCCCTTAGTATCAGGAGCAGCGGGGATCAGAGTAAGCAACAGCCGGGAAAAGATCAGCCAACCGCGGGGGAACTCATTAACCAGTTTCGTGGGAACTCATTAACCAGTTTCGGGAAAACTTCCACCAAAGGCGGGGAAAACATGCACCAACGGCGGGGAAGCCATTGTCCAACAGGGGGGAGCACATTAAGCAGCTGCCCTTAGTATCAGGAGCAGCGGGGTACAAATGAACCAGCAGCGGGGAAAAAAACTTCGTGGGAACTCATTAACCAGTTTCGTGGGAACTCATTAACCAGTTTCGGGAAAACTTCCACCAAAGGCGGGGAAAACATGCACCAACGGCGGGGAAGCCATTGTCCAACAGGGGGGAGCACATTAAGCAGCTGCCCTTAGTATCAGGAGCAGCGGGGTACAAATGAACCAGCAGCGGGGAAAACAACTTCGTGGGAACTCATTAACCAGTTTCGTGGGAACTCATTAACCAGTTTCGGGAAAACGTCCACCAAAGGCGGGGAAAGCATCAACCAACGGCGGGGAAGCCATTGTCCAACAGGGGGAAGTACATTAAGCAGCTGCCCTTAGTATCAGGAGCAGCGGGGTACAAATGAACCAGCAGCGGGGAAAGCAACTTCGTGGGAACTCATTAACCAGTTTCGTGGGAACTCATTAACCAGTTTCGGGAAAACATCAACCAGAGGCGGGGAAAGCATCAACCAACGGCGGGGAAGCCATTGTCCTACAGTGGGGAGCACATTAAGCAGCTGCCCTTAGTATCAGGAGCCGCGGGGATCAGATTAAGCAACAGCCGGGAAAAGATCAGCCAACCGCGGGGGAACTCATTAACCAGTTTCGTGGGAACTCATTAACCAGTTTCTGGGGAACTCATTAACCAGTTTCGGGAAATCCTCCACCAAAGGCGGGGAAAGCATCGACCAACGGCCGGGAAGCCTTTGTCCAACAGTGGGGAGCACATTAAGCAGCTGCCCTTAGTCTCAGGAGCAGCGGGGTACAAATGAACCAGCAGCGGGGAAAACAACTTCGTGGGAACTCATTAACCAGTTTCGTGGGAACTCATTAACCAGTTTCGGGAAAACATCCACCAGAGGCGGGTAAAGCATCAACCAACGGCGGGGAAGCCATTGTCCAACAGGGGGCAGTACATTAAGCAGCTGCCCTAAGTATCAGGAGCAGCGGGGATCAGATTAAGCAACAGCCGGGAAAAGATCAACCAACCGCGGGGGAACTCATTAACCAGTTTCGTGGGAACTCATTAACCAGTTTCGGGGGAACTCATTAACCAGTTTCGGGAAAACATCAACCAGAGGCGGGGAAAGCATCAACCAACGGCGGGGAAGCCTTCGTCCAACAGGGGGGAGCACATTAAGCAGCTGCCCTTAGTATCAGGAGCAGCGGGGTGCAAATGAACCAGCAGCGGGGAAAACAACTTCGTGGGAACTCATTAACCAGTTTCGTGGGAACTCATTAACCAGTTTCGGGAAAACATCCACCAGAGGCGGGTAAAGCATCAACCAACGGCGGGGAAGCCATTGTCCAACAGGGGGCAGTACATTAAGCAGCTGCCCTTAGTATCAGGAGCTGCGGGGATCAGACTAAGCAACAGCCGGGAAAACATTAACCAACTTCGGGGGAACTCATTAACCAATTATTTGATGACCGGTAGGCGGCGCTCTATCGGCTTCGGCGACCGGCGGGTGGCGGTTCGGGGTCGTGGCGACCCGGGGCGAGGCGGCCCGGCCGTTGAAATCGCGAAAAAACGCGTTTTTAAAAAGAACCGTCGGTCCCCATCGGGATGGATTTGACCCCCTCATGCCGCCGTCGGGACCTCTTCGGCGGCATGACTACCGGAGGTGTTCCCGCCGAGGTGGACACTTGCATTTTCTGGCACGGTGGGTTGGCGGGGTACCTGCAGAATAGCAGGAAGGCGATGGCAATGACATGTGGCAACTCATTAACCAGTTTTGACTTTGCTGCATTGAAGGCGGAAAATCGAAACAGGGCCCCGCTCGAGCCCCCAGGTCTGCCGGGACCGCACCGGGCCGCCGCCCCGACGGCCGTTCGGCCAGAATGGGCTAGTATTTCTCCGGATTTTTGGCCGTTTTTCCGACTTTTTCGGACGTCGGAAAAGCGGCGGCCTGGCCACCGGCCGCGGCCGGGGGTGCCTTCCCCTCGAGCGAGGGCCCGGAATTCACCCGTTTGCAGCCCCGGAGGAGCTCCGCCGGCGGCCGGAATGGTTGAGACCATCGGCCGCGCTGAACGGAGCTCGGGTAACTCATTAACCAAACTGGACTTGGCCCCTGGCGCAGGAGGGGGGGTCCAGGTGAGGGCTGGCAGGCCGTGGCCACCCGGCAGCAGTGATGCACCCGCGATGGCGGTAGTCCTTCCGATTCGGAGGCTCCCTGGCCCCGCAGAGCAAAAATGGGAGCCGCACGGAGCTCTATGAAGTCAGATCCGGTCGGTGGTGGCGGGGCAGGGTGCACGGTTTCCCGCAGAGCTCGGCGGATCCGTCCCGCCGAGGTGGCCACTCGCATTTTCTGGCAGGGGAGTCCCGAGGCTGGTTAACCAGTTACCCCCGGAAGTGGGGATGGAGTTGAGATTGAACCGTTTTGCGGGGCCTCCGGGCCCCTTCCCCGGTAGGACTACCGGGGCACACCCCGCCGAGGTGGCCACTTGCATTTTCTGGCACGGGGGGTTGGCGGGGTACCTGCAGAATAGCAGGAAGGCGATGGCAATGACATGTGGCAACTCATTAACCAGTTTTGACTTTGCTGCATTGAAGGCGGAAAATCGAAACAGGGCCCCGCTCGAGCCCCCAGGTCTGCCGGGACCGCACCGGGCCCGCCGCCCCGACGGCCGTTCGGCCAGATTGGGCTAGTATTTCCCCGGATTTTCGGCCGTTTTTCCGACTTTTTCGGCCGTCGGAAAAGCGGCGGCCTGGGCACCGGCCGCGGCCGGGGGTGCCTTCCCCTCGAGCGAGGGCCCGGACCTCACCCGGTTGCAGCCCCGGGTGGGGCTCCGCCGGCGGCCGGAATGGTTGAGACCATCGGCCGCGCTGAACGGAGGTCTGGTAAATCATTAACCAAACTGGACTTAGTCTCTGGCAAGAGAGATGGTCCAGCCGACGGGCACGACCGAGGGCCCGGACCTCACCCGGCTGCAGCCCCGGGTGGGGCTCCGCCGGCGGCCGGAATGGTTGAGACCATCGGCCGCGCTGAACGGAGGTCTGGTAAATCATTAACCAAACTGGACTTAGTCTCTGGCAAGAGAGATGGTCCAGCCGACGGGCACGACCGAGGGCCCGGACCTCACCCGGCTGCAGCCCCGGGTGGGGCTCCGCCGGCGGCCGGAATGGTTGAGACCATCGGCCGCGCTGAACGGAGGTCTGGTAAATCATTAACCAAACTGGACTTAGTCTCTGGCAAGAGAGATGGTCCAGCCGACGGGCACGACCGAGGGCCCGGACCTCACCCGGTTGCAGCCCCGGGTGGAGCTCCGCCGGCGGCCGGAATGGTTGAGACCATCGGCCGCGCTGAACGGAGGTCTGGTAAATCATTAACCAAACTGGACTTAGTCTCTGGCAAGAGAGATGGTCCAGCCGACGGGCACGACCGAGGGCCCCGGACCTCACCCGGTTGCAGCCCCGGGTGGAGCTCCGCCGGCGGCCGGAATGGTTGAGACCATCGGCCGCGCTGAACGGAGCTCTGGTAAATCATTAACCAAACTGGACTTAGTCTCTGGCAAGAGAGATGGTCCAGCCGACGGGCACGACCGAG
>NW_027593484.1:22500-25000 GCF_964213995.1 Mustelus asterias
TCCGGGGCTCACGCCGTGGTACGCGCCAGGCTGGGGCTCCACCGTCACGTCGGCGGGGGAGCGTTTAGCGCGTCCCAGGATCGGACAACCTCTCCGGGGGCCCGAGCCGAAACCCGACACGGTATAAAAGTCGTAACAAGGTTTCTGTTGGTGAACACGTTGTGAAGGATCTTTGTCGGCCGGGGGCCCGCCACCTCTCCGGGGAGGGCGGCCCGTCACTCCTTGAACGCGAAGGCTGGCGCCGGTTGGGCCAGGCAGGAGAGCCTCACGGGGGCCGGCCCCGGGGCCAGGTATCGGACAACCTCTCCGGGGGCCCGAACCGAAACCCGTAACACAGAATAAAAATCGTAACAAGGTTTCTGTTGGTGAACACGTTGTGAAGGATCTTTGTCGGCCGGGGGCCCGCCACCTCTCCGGGGAGGGCGGCCCGTCACTCCTTGAACTCGAAGGCTGCGCCGGTTGGGCCAGGCAGGAGAGCCTCACGGGGGTTGGCCCCGGGGCCGTGGCCCGTACTGACGCTGGCGCCTCCCACGCGGGTGGGAGGTCACACCGACAATTTCGCCGTACCCGTCGAACGGGCCTGGTCACCCGTACGCACGTTCCGCCGAAGCCGGGCGACGTCGATCTCGGTCCCACTCGGTTGGGCCGGCGCGCGGGCGCCGCCACCGACGAGCACGCACACGCTCGGTTGCACGCCGGCAAGTCCATGCGGGTGCCGCACACGCTACGCCTGCGCCGTTGGAAGGGCTTCGCCGTTGGCTTCGTAGGGTGTCTTTGCAGTCCGTCCGAGAGGTGGGGGCACGCACGGCAACACGGCCGGCCTGCCTGCGTGGGACGATGCGGTCCTTTCGTTCAGCGGTTCGGCGGTTTGGCCGGCGCGAGCAGACGCTCGGAGGGAGACGGTGGCGTCAGCCACGCACTCACTCCGCTTCTGCAGTCCGGTCCACTCCGCCCGTTCTAGCTGCTCGTTTGGTCCCTCGCCCGCCAGCAGACCGTTCCGCCGACGGTGCTCCTCCTCCGCAGCGACTTCTGCCTAGCCGCTCTGCCGGGTGCGATGTCACCGGCGTCCGCACCGATCCTCGGCACGGCGCGTGTGCGCACCTGTGGGCCGCCGCCCCGTGCTCCACGTCCGTCTGTGTGTGCCCGCTGTGGGGACCGTCTTCCTCTCGCCTTGGCGACGGCTTGCGGGCTGCGACGTGACCTTGCCACCGCCTTGCAGCATTACATCCGCAGTTGAAACGAAGAGAGCTGCTGCGGGCTTGGGTGCTTGTCCTGGCGGCTTGTCGACGGGACCACGGTGAACGGCCACTGTGTGACTCCGCAGGGAGACGTTCTGGTGCAGTCAGGGGCCTTTTTGTCTCCCGCCGCGGTGAAGCTTTGGTCGCATTCTAGTCACTCTCTTCAAAGCCCGGTGAGGGGTACCTGTTCATGCTCACCATTCCTCCGGCACCCGTGTGCGGAGGGTGGGTGCGAGGTTTAAAGATTCGTTGTCCGCCTGTCGGTCCGGTCTGGTCTCGTGCTGACTTGAGCGAGCGTCCACCGCGTTCGAGAGAATGTGCCTGTCCGCGGGGGCAGCCGCGCTTGCGAGCGTTCCGCCGCGCCCCCTTCCCCAGCCCGCCGAGGTTGGGGCGTGCGGGGTCGGCTTGCGCCCGTAGCGTCGGCCTGTCCTCCGCGGCTTGCACCCGACTCAGTCCGCTGCGGCCTCGCCTCGACTCTCGAGCCTACCGCCAGACGGTGACACCAGAGAACTCTGCCTCTGGCTGTTGCGGGGCGTGACGGCGCGTGGCGGGCCCCGGCCCCTCACCCACGCCGGCACTCAACGCCTGCGAGCGCCCTGATTCCTCCTTTTTTTCGCTTGATTGTCGCTCGAGTGCGTGCGCCTCCGGGCTCACGCCGTGGTACGCGCCAGGCTGGGGCTCCACCGTCACGTCGGCGGGGGAGCGTTTTGCGCGTCCCAGGATCGGGCAACCGATCCGAAACCCGATACAACTTTTAGCGGTGGATCACTCGGCTCGTGCGTCGATGAAGAACGCAGCTAGCTGCGAGAATTAATGTGAATTGCAGGACACATTGATCATCGACACTTTGAACGCACTTTGCGGCCCCGGGTTCCTCCCGGGGCTACGTCTGTCTGAGGGTCGCTTGACAATCAATCGCACTTCGCGCGCATCCGTGCGCCGAAGAGCGCGGCTGGGGTGTCGCAGAGGTGCCGTCCTCTCTGTCCCCCTAAGTGCAGACCCAGAGTAATCCGCGTCGGAGAGCTTGACCTCTTGGGTGCCGGCGTCCGCCTCCGGGCTCGTCGGCACTGCCCGCTCCCGCACTGGCCCAGCCACCTCGGGGTCGCCGGCACGGCTGTCATCGGGTTGCCAGAGAGAGAGAACGTGACTGCCTCGCTGCCGGGACCGTGTGCCTTCCGTTAGGCTCGGGCCAGGGGGGTTGACTCTCTGTTGATGTGTGTGTGTGGCTCGTCCACGGGAAGGATCCGCAAGAGTTGGCTCGG
>NW_027593485.1:0-27500 GCF_964213995.1 Mustelus asterias
TCCATCTCTCCCCACATCAGTCCTTAGCTAACGGATGGTTCTCTAAATGTTGTGCTGAACATAGAAAGAATCATAGAAACCCTACAGTGCAGAAGGAGGCCATTCGGCCCATCGAGTCTGCACCGACCACAATCCCACCCAGGCCCCCATATCCCTACATATTTACCCGCTAATCCCTCTAACCTTCCCGGACTCTAAGGGGCAATTTAGCATGGCCAATCAACCTAACCCGCACATCTTTGGACTGTGGGAGGAAACCGGAGCACCCGGAGGAAACCCACGCAGACACGAGGAGAATGTGCTAACTCCACACAGACAGTGACCCAAGGCCGGAATTGAACCCGGGTCCCTGGCGCTGTGAGGCAGCAGTGCTAACCACTGTGCCGATGGTGAAATTTGAATCAAATAATCTGGAATTAAAAGTCTCATGACAACCATTGTCGATTGTTGTGAAGGCCATCTGCTTCACTAATGTCCTTTCAACAAAACGTCACCGCAACTTGAAACCTTCACAAATGTTGCTGGACCTGCTGAGTATTTCCACTTCGAAGAACATTCTGGAAGTATTTGTATTTTTTTCAAGGACACTGTCCCTTAAAAGGTTAAGTTTAAAAAAATTAATTTACAGGATGTGGGTGTCGCTGGCTAGGCCAACAGTTATTGCCCATCCGTAATTGCCCCTTGAGAAGGTGGTGGTGAGCTGCCTTCTTGATCCCTGAGGTGTAGGTACACCCACAGTGCTGTTAGAGAGGGAGTTCCAGGATTTTGACCCTGCGACAGTGAAGGAACAGGGATATATTTCCCAGTTGGGATGGTGAGTGACTTGGAGGGGAACCTCCAGGTGGTGGCTTTCCCAGGTATCTGCTGCTCTTGTCCCAGACCAATGCTGGGAGAGTAACAGTGAAACCCGGACAACATGCTGAGGAATTAAAACGTTGGCCAGGATTTACTGTACAAGCTGCCACATGTTTCACAGCGGTGGAGGTGGTCCACCCTTGGCCGGTGGTGGGATCTTCTGGTCCAGCTGTGTCAATGGGGTTTCCTGTTGAATGCACCCATCGCTGTTGGGAAATCTGTGGCAAAGATGTGCCATTGGCAGGACTGGAACATTCCTCCTGCGTAAACAGCCAGACATTTCTGCCCATTGACTTTTAAGCTTTTGGCAGAATTGCACGATTTTCTTTTATTAACAGGTATGTGTGTCGATATGCGTATGTATCTGAGCCTGTGTGTGTCGAGATGTGTATGTATCTGAGCCTGTGTGTGTCTATATGTGTATGTATCTGAGCCTGTGTGTGTCGAGATGTGTATGTATCTGAGCCTGTGTGTGTCTATATGTGCATGTATCTGAGCCTGTGTGTGTCGAGATGTGTATGTATCTGAGCCTGTGTGTGTCTATATGCGTATGTATCTGAGCCTGTGTGTGTCTATATGTGTATGTATCTGAGCCTGTGTGTGTCTATATGTGTATGTATCTGAGCCTGTGTGTGTCGATATGCGTTTGTATCTGAGCCTGTGTGTGTCGATATGTGTATGTATCTGAGCCTGTGTGTGTCGATATGTGTATGTATCTGAGCCAGTGTGTGTCGATATGTGTATGTATCTGAGCCTGTGTGTGTCGATATGCGTATGTATCTGAGCCTGTGTGTCTATATGTGTATGTATCTGAGCCTGTGTGTGTTTATATGTGTAAGTATCTGAGCCTGTGTGTGTCTATATGTGTATGTATCTGAGCCTGTGTGTGTTTATATGTGTAAGTATCTGAGCCTGTGCGTGTTTATATGTGTACGTATCGGAGCCTGTGTGTGTTTATATGTGTAAGTATCTGAGCCTGTGTGTTTATATGTGTAAGTATCTGAGCCTGTGTGTGTCTATATGCGTATGTATCTGAGCCTGTGTGTGTTTATATGTGTAAGTATCTGAGCCTGTGTGTGTCGATATGTGTAAGTATCTGAGCCTGTGTGTGTCTATATGTGTATGTATCTGAGCCTGTGTGTGTCTATATGTGTAAGTATCTGAGCCTGTGTGTGTCGATATGTGTAAGTATCTGAGCCTGTGTGTGTCTATATGTGTAAGTATCTGAGCCTGTGTGTGTTTATATGTGTATGTATCTGAGCCTGTGTGTGTCTATATGTGTAAGTATCTGAGCCTGAGTGTGTCTATATGCGTATGTATATGAGCCTGTGTGTGTTTATATGTGTATGTATCTGAGCCTGTGTGTGTCGATATGTGTAAGTATCTGAGCCTGTGTGTGTCGATATGTGTAAGTATCTGAGCCTGTGTGTGTTTATATGTGTATGTATCTGAGCCTGTGTGTGTCGATATGTGTAAGTATCTGAGCCTGTGTGTGTCGATATGTGTAAGTATCTGAGCCTGTGTGTGTTTATATGCGTATGTATCTGAGCCTGTGTGTGTCGATATGTGTAAGTCTCTGAGCCTGAGTGTGTCTATATGCGTATGTATCTGAGCCTGTGTGTGTTTATATGTGTATGGATCTGAGCCTGTGTGTGTCAATATGTGTAAGTATCTGAGCCTGTGTGTGTCGATATGTGTAAGTATCTGAGCCTGTGTGTGTCGATATGTGTAAGTATCTGAGCCTGTGTGTGTCGATATGTGTAAGTATCTGAGCCTGTGTGTGTCGATATGTGTATGTATCTGAGCCTGTGTGTGTTTATATGTGTATGTATCTGAGCCTGTGTGTGTCTATATGTGTAAGTATCTGAGCCTGAGTGTGTCTATATGCGTATGTATCTGAGCCTGTGTGTGTCTATATGTGTAAGTATCTGAGCCTGTGTGTGTCGATATGTGTAAGTATCTGAGCCTGTGTGTTTATATGTGTATGTATCTGAGCCTGTGTGTTTATATGTGTAAGTATCTGAGCCTGTGTGTTTATATGTGTAAGTATCTGAGCCTGTGTGTTTATATGTGTAAGTATCTGAGCCTGTGTGTTTATATGTGTAAGTATCTGAGCCTGTGTGTTTATATGTGTAAGTATCTGAGCCTGTGTGTATCTATATGTGTATGTATCTGAGCCTGTGTGTGTCTATATGTGTATGTATCTGAGCCGGTGTGTGTTTATATGTGTATGTATCTGAGCCTGTGTGTGTCGATATGTGAAAGTATCTGAGCCTGTGTGTGTTTATATGTGTATTTTTCTGAGCCTGTGTGTTTATATGTGTAAGTATCTGAGCCTGTGTGTGTCGATATGTGTAAGTATCTGAGCCTGTGTGTGTTTATATGCGTATGTATCTGAGCCTGTGTGTGTCTATATGTGTAAGTATCTGAGCCTGTGTGTTTATATGTGTATGTATCTGAGCCTGTGTGTGTTTATATGTGTATGTATCTGAGCCTGTGTGTGTCTATATGTGTATGTATCAGAGCCTGTGTGTGTCTATATGTGTGTGTATCTGAGCCTGTGTGTGTCGATATGTGTATGTATCTGAGCCTGTGTGTGTCTATATGTGTATGTATCTGAGCCTGTGTGTGTCTATATGTGTAAGTATCTGAGCCTGTGTGTGTCTATATGTGTATGTATCTGAGCCTGTGTGTGTCTATATGTGTATGTATCTGAGCCTGTGTGTGTCGATACGTGTAAGTATCTGAGCCTGTGTGTGTCTATATGTGTAAGTATCTGAGCCTGTGTGTGTCTATATGTGTATGTATCTGAGCCTGTGTGTGTCAATATGTGTATGTATCTGAGCCTGTGTGTTTATATGTGTATGTATCTGAGCCTGTGTGTGTCAATATGTGTATGTATCTGAGCCTGTGTGTTTATATGTGTATGTATCTGAGCCTGTGTGTGTCGATATGTGTAAGTATCTGAGCCTGTGTGTGTCTATATGTGTATGTATCTGAGCCTGTGTGTGTCTATATGTGTATGTATCTGAGCCTGTGTGTGTCGATATGCGTTTGTATCTGAGCCTGTGTGTGTCGATATGTGTATGTATCTGAGCCTGTGTGTGTCGATATGTGTATGTATCTGAGCCTGTGTGTGTCGATATGTGTATGTATCTGAGCCTGTGTGTGTCGATATGCGTATGTATCTGAGCCTGTGTGTCTATATGTGTATGTATCTGAGCCTGTGTGTGTTTATATGTGTAAGTATCTGAGCCTGTGTGTGTCTATATGTGTATGTATCTGAGCCTGTGTGTGTTTATATGTGTAAGTATCTGAGCCTGTGCGTGTTTATATGTGTACGTATCGGAGCCTGTGTGTGTTTATATGTGTAAGTATCTGAGCCTGTGTGTTTATATGTGTAAGTATCTGAGCCTGTGTGTGTCTATATGCGTATGTATCTGAGCCTGTGTGTGTTTATATGTGTAAGTATCTGAGCCTGTGTGTGTCGATATGTGTAAGTATCTGAGCCTGTGTGTGTCTATATGTGTATGTATCTGAGCCTGTGTGTGTCTATATGTGTAAGTATCTGAGCCTGTGTGTGTCGATATGTGTAAGTATCTGAGCCTGTGTGTGTCTATATGTGTAAGTATCTGAGCCTGTGTGTGTTTATATGTGTATGTATCTGAGCCTGTGTGTGTCTATATGTGTAAGTATCTGAGCCTGAGTGTGTCTATATGCGTATGTATATGAGCCTGTGTGTTTTTATATGTGTATGTATCTGAGCCTGTGTGTGTCGATATGTGTAAGTATCTGAGCCTGTGTGTGTCGATATGTGTAAGTATCTGAGCCTGTGTGTGTTTATATGTGTATGTATCTGAGCCTGTGTGTGTCGATATGTGTAAGTATCTGAGCCTGTGTGTGTCGATATGTGTAAGTATCTGAGCCTGTGTGTGTTTATATGCGTATGTATCTGAGCCTGTGTGTGTCGATATGTGTAAGTCTCTGAGCCTGAGTGTGTCTATATGCGTATGTATCTGAGCCTGTGTGTGTTTATATGTGTAAGTATCTGAGCCTGTGTGTGTCGATATGTGTAAGTATCTGAGCCTGTGTGTGTCGATATGTGTAAGTATCTGAGCCTGTGTGTGTCTATATGTGTAAGTATCTGAGCCTGTGTGTGTCGATATGTGTAAGTATCTGAGCCTGTGTGTGTCGATATGTGTATGTATCTGAGCCTGTGTGTGTTTATATGTGTATGTATCTGAGCCTGTGTGTGTCTATATGTGTAAGTATCTGAGCCTGAGTGTGTCTATATGCGTATGTATCTGAGCCTGTGTGTGTCTATATGTGTAAGTATCTGAGCCTGTGTGTGTCGATATGTGTAAGTATCTGAGCCTGTGTGTTTATATGTGTATGTATCTGAGCCTGTGTGTTTATATGTGTAAGTATCTGAGCCTGTGTGTTTATATGTGTAAGTATCTGAGCCTGTGTGTTTATATGTGTAAGTATCTGAGCCTGTGTGTTTATATGTGTAAGTATCTGAGCCGGTGTGTGTCGATATGTGTAAGTATCTGAGCCTGTGTGTGTTTATATGCGTATGTATCTGAGCCTGTGTGTGTCTATATGTGTAAGTATCTGAGCCTGTGTGTGTCGATATGTGTAAGTATCTGAGCCTGTGTGTGTCGATATGTGTAAGTATCTGAGCCAGTGTGTGTCGATATGTGTAAGTATCTGAGCCTGTGTGTGTTTATATGTGTATTTTTCTGAGCCTGTGTGTTTATATGTGTAAGTATCTGAGCCTGTGTGTGTCGATATGTGTAAGTATCTGAGCCTGTGTGTGTTTATATGCGTATGTATCTGAGCCTGTGTGTGTCTATATGTGTAAGTATCTGAGCCTGTGTGTTTATATGTGTATGTATCTGAGCCTGTGTGTGTTTATATGTGTATGTATCTGAGCCTGTGTGTGTCTATATGTGTATGTATCAGAGCCTGTGTGTGTCTATATGTGTGTGTATCTGAGCCTGTGTGTGTCGATATGTGTATGTATCTGAGCCTGTGTGTGTCTATATGTGTATGTATCTGAGCCTGTGTGTGTCTATATGTGTAAGTATCTGAGCCTGTGTGTGTCTATATGTGTATGTATCTGAGCCTGTGTGTGTCTATATGTGTATGTATCTGAGCCTGTGTGTGTCGATACGTGTAAGTATCTGAGCCTGTGTGTGTCTATATGTGTAAGTATCTGAGCCTGTGTGTGTCTATATGTGTATGTATCTGAGCCTGTGTGTGTCTATATGTGTATGTATCTGAGCCTGTGTGTTTATATGTGTATGTATCTGAGCCTGTGTGTGTCAATATGTGTATGTATCTGAGCCTGTGTGTTTATATGTGTATGTATCTGAGCCTGTGTGTGTCGATATGTGTAAGTATCTGAGCCTGTGTGTGTCTATATGTGTATGTATCTGAGCCTGTGTGTGTCGATATGTGTAAGTATTTGAGCCTGTGTGTGTCTATATGTGTATGTATCTGAGCCAGTGTGTGTCGATATGTGTAAGTATCTGAGCCTGTGTGTGTCGATATGTGTAAGTATCTGAGCCTGTGTGTGTCTATATGTGTAAGTATCTGAGCCTGTGTGTGTCGATATGTGTAAGTATCTGAGCCTGTGTGTGTCTATATGTGTAAGTATCTGAGCCTGTGTGTGTCTATATGTGTATGTATCTGAGCCTGTGTGTGTCGATATGTGTAAGTATCTGAGCCTGTGTGTGTCTATATGTGTATGTATCTGAGCCTGTGTGTGTCGATATGTGTAAGTATCTGAGCCTGTGTGTGTCTATATGTGTATGTATCTGAGCCAGTGTGTGTCGATATGTGTAAGTATCTGAGCCTGTGTGTGTCGATATGTGTATGTATCTGAGCCAGTGTGTGTCGATATGTGTATGTATCTGAGTCTGTGTGTGTCTATATGTGTATGTATCTGAGCCTGTGTGTGTCTATATGTGTATGTATCTGAGCCTGTGTGTGTCGATATGTGTTAATATCTGAGCCTGTGTGTGTTTATATGTGTAAGTATCTGAGCCAGTGTGTGTCGATATGTGTAAGTATCTGAGCCTGTGTGTGTTTATATGTGTATTTTTCTGAGCCTGTGTGTTTATATGTGTAAGTATCTGAGCCTGTGTGTGTCGATATGTGTAAGTATCTGAGCCTGTGTGTGTTTATATGCGTATGTATCTGAGCCTGTGTGTGTCTATATGTGTAAGTATCTGAGCCTGTGTGTTTATATGTGTATGTATCTGAGCCTGTGTTTGTTTATATGTGTATGTATCTGAGCCTGTGTGTGTCTATATGTGTATGTATCAGAGCCTGTGTGTGTCTATATGTGTATGTATCTGAGCCTGTGTGTGTCGATATGTGTATGTATCTGAGCCTGTGTGTGTCTATATGTGTATGTATCTGAGCCTGTGTGTGTCTATATGTGTAAGTATCTGAGCCTGTGTGTGTCTATATGTGTATGTATCTGAGCCTGTGTCTGTCTATATGTGTATGTATCTGAGCCTGTGTGTGTCGATATGTGTTAATATCTGAGCCTGTGTGTGTCTATATGTGTAAGTATCTGAGCCTGTGTGTGTCTATATGTGTATGTATCTGAGCCTGTGTGTGTCGATATGTGTAAGTATCTGAGCCTGTGTGTGTCTATATGTGTATGTATCTGAGCCTGTGTGTGTCGATATGTGTAAGTATCTGAGCCTGTGTGTGTTTATATGTGTATGTATCTAAGCCAGTGTGTGTCGATATGTGTAAGTATCTGAGCCTGTGTGTGTCGATATGTGTAAGTATCTGAGCCTGTGTGTGTCTATATGTGTAAGTATCTGAGCCTGTGTGTGTCGATATGTGTAAGTATCTGAGCCTGTGTGTGTCTATATGTGTAAGTATCTGAGCCTGTGTGTGTCTATATGTGTATGTATTTGAGCCTGTGTGTGTCGATATGTGTAAGTATCTGAGCCTGTGTGTGTCTATATGTGTATGTATCTGAGCCTGTGTGTGTCGATATGTGTAAGTATCTGAGCCTGTGTGTGTCTATATGTGTATGTATCTGAGCCAGTGTGTGTCGATATGTGTAAGTATCTGAGCCTGTGTGTGTCGATATGTGTATGTATCTGAGCCAGTGTGTGTCGATATGTGTATGTATCTGAGCCTGTGTGTGTCGATATGTGTATGTATCTGAGCCTGTGTGTGTCTATATGTGTAAGTATCTGAGCCTGGGTGTGTCGATATGTGTATGTATCTGAGCCTGTGTGTTTATATGTGTAAGTATCTGAGCCTGTGTGTGTCTATATGTGTATATATCAGAGCCTGTGTGTGTCTATATGTGTATGTATCTGAGCCTGTGTGTGTCTATATGTGTATGTATCTGAGCCTGTGTGTTTCTATATGTGTAAGTATCTGAGCCTGTGTGTGTCTATATGTGTATGTATCTGAGCCTGTGTGTGTCAATATGTGTATGTATCTGAGTCTGTGTGTGTCTATATGTGTATGTATCTGAGCCTGGGTGTGTCTATATGTGTAAGTATCTGAGCTGTGTGTGTTTATATGTGTATGTATCTGAGCCTGTGTGTGTCAATATGTGTATGTATCTGAGTCTGTGTGTGTCTATATGTGTATGTATCTGAGCCTGTGTGTGTTTATATGTGTAAGTATCTGAGCCTGTGTGTGTCGATATGTGTATGTATCTGAGCCTGTGTGTGTCTATATGTGTATGTATCTGAGCCTGTGTGTGTTTATATGTGTAAGTATCTGAGCCTGGGTGTGTCGATATGTGTAAGTATCTGAGCCTGTGTGTGTCAAGATGTGTAAGTATCTGAGCCTGTGTGTCTTTATATGTGTACGTTTCTGAGCCTGTGTGTGTCGATATGTGTAAGTATCTGAGCCTGTGTGTGTCTATATGTGTAAGTATCTGAGCCTGTGTGTGTTTATATGTGTATGTATCTGAGCCTGTGTGTTTATATGTGTATGTATCTGAGCCTGTGTGTGTCAATATGTGTATGTATCTGAGCCTGTGTGTTTATATGTGTATGTATCTGAGCCTGTGTGTGTCGATATGTGTAAGTATCTGAGCCTGTGTGTGTCTATATGTGTATGTATCTGAGCCTGTGTGTGTCGATATGTGTAAGTATTTGAGCCTGTGTGTGTCTATATGTGTATGTATCTGAGCCAGTGTGTGTCGATATGTGTAAGTATCTGAGCCTGTGTGTGTCGATATGTGTAAGTATCTGAGCCTGTGTGTGTCTATATGTGTAAGTATCTGAGCCTGTGTGTGTCGATATGTGTAAGTATCTGAGCCTGTGTGTGTCTATATGTGTAAGTATCTGAGCCTGTGTGTGTCTATATGTGTATGTATCTGAGCCTGTGTGTGTCGATATGTGTAAGTATCTGAGCCTGTGTGTGTCTATATGTGTATGTATCTGAGCCTGTGTGTGTCGATATGTGTAAGTATCTGAGCCTGTGTGTGTCTATATGTGTATGTATCTGAGCCAGTGTGTGTCGATATGTGTAAGTATCTGAGCCTGTGTGTGTCGATATGTGTATGTATCTGAGCCAGTGTGTGTCGATATGTGTATGTATCTGAGTCTGTGTGTGTCTATATGTGTATGTATCTGAGCCTGTGTGTGTCTATATGTGTATGTATCTGAGCCTGTGTGTGTCGATATGTGTTAATATCTGAGCCTGTGTGTGTTTATATGTGTAAGTATCTGAGCCAGTGTGTGTCGATATGTGTAAGTATCTGAGCCTGTGTGTGTTTATATGTGTATTTTTCTGAGCCTGTGTGTTTATATGTGTAAGTATCTGAGCCTGTGTGTGTCGATATGTGTAAGTATCTGAGCCTGTGTGTGTTTATATGCGTATGTATCTGAGCCTGTGTGTGTCTATATGTGTAAGTATCTGAGCCTGTGTGTTTATATGTGTATGTATCTGAGCCTGTGTTTGTTTATATGTGTATGTATCTGAGCCTGTGTGTGTCTATATGTGTATGTATCAGAGCCTGTGTGTGTCTATATGTGTATGTATCTGAGCCTGTGTGTGTCGATATGTGTATGTATCTGAGCCTGTGTGTGTCTATATGTGTATGTATCTGAGCCTGTGTGTGTCTATATGTGTAAGTATCTGAGCCTGTGTGTGTCTATATGTGTATGTATCTGAGCCTGTGTCTGTCTATATGTGTATGTATCTGAGCCTGTGTGTGTCGATATGTGTTAATATCTGAGCCTGTGTGTGTCTATATGTGTAAGTATCTGAGCCTGTGTGTGTCTATATGTGTATGTATCTGAGCCTGTGTGTGTCGATATGTGTAAGTATCTGAGCCTGTGTGTGTCTATATGTGTATGTATCTGAGCCTGTGTGTGTCGATATGTGTAAGTATCTGAGCCTGTGTGTGTTTATATGTGTATGTATCTAAGCCAGTGTGTGTCGATATGTGTAAGTATCTGAGCCTGTGTGTGTCGATATGTGTAAGTATCTGAGCCTGTGTGTGTCTATATGTGTAAGTATCTGAGCCTGTGTGTGTCGATATGTGTAAGTATCTGAGCCTGTGTGTGTCTATATGTGTAAGTATCTGAGCCTGTGTGTGTCTATATGTGTATGTATTTGAGCCTGTGTGTGTCGATATGTGTAAGTATCTGAGCCTGTGTGTGTCTATATGTGTATGTATCTGAGCCTGTGTGTGTCGATATGTGTAAGTATCTGAGCCTGTGTGTGTCTATATGTGTATGTATCTGAGCCAGTGTGTGTCGATATGTGTAAGTATCTGAGCCTGTGTGTGTCGATATGTGTATGTATCTGAGCCAGTGTGTGTCGATATGTGTATGTATCTGAGCCTGTGTGTGTCGATATGTGTATGTATCTGAGCCTGTGTGTGTCTATATGTGTAAGTATCTGAGCCTGGGTGTGTCGATATGTGTATGTATCTGAGCCTGTGTGTTTATATGTGTAAGTATCTGAGCCTGTGTGTGTCTATATGTGTATATATCAGAGCCTGTGTGTGTCTATATGTGTATGTATCTGAGCCTGTGTGTGTCTATATGTGTATGTATCTGAGCCTGTGTGTTTCTATATGTGTAAGTATCTGAGCCTGTGTGTGTCTATATGTGTATGTATCTGAGCCTGTGTGTGTCAATATGTGTATGTATCTGAGTCTGTGTGTGTCTATATGTGTATGTATCTGAGCCTGGGTGTGTCTATATGTGTAAGTATCTGAGCTGTGTGTGTTTATATGTGTATGTATCTGAGCCTGTGTGTGTCAATATGTGTATGTATCTGAGTCTGTGTGTGTCTATATGTGTATGTATCTGAGCCTGTGTGTGTTTATATGTGTAAGTATCTGAGCCTGTGTGTGTCGATATGTGTATGTATCTGAGCCTGTGTGTGTCTATATGTGTATGTATCTGAGCCTGTGTGTGTTTATATGTGTAAGTATCTGAGCCTGGGTGTGTCGATATGTGTAAGTATCTGAGCCTGTGTGTGTCAAGATGTGTAAGTATCTGAGCCTGTGTGTCTTTATATGTGTACGTTTCTGAGCCTGTGTGTGTCGATATGTGTAAGTATCTGAGCCTGTGTGTGTCTATATGTGTAAGTATCTGAGCCTGTGTGTGTTTATATGTGTATGTATCTGAGCCTGTGTGTGTCGATATGTGTAAGTATCTGAGCCTGTGTGTGTCGATATGTGTAAGTATCTGAGCCTGTGTGTGTTTATATGTGTATGTATCTGAGCCTGTGTGTTTATATGTGTAAGTATCTGAGCCTGTGTGTGTCTATATGTGTATGTATCTGAGCCTGTGTGTTTATATGTGTAAGTATCTGAGCCTGTGTGTGTTTATATGTGTATGTATCTGAGCCTGTGTGTTTATATGTGTAAGTATCTGAGCCTGTGTGTGTCTGTATGTGTATGTATCTGAGCCTGTGTGTTTATATGTGTAAGTATCTGAGCCTGTGTGTGTTTATATGTGTATGTATCTGAGCCTGTGTGTGTCAATATGTGTATGTATCTGAGTCTGTGTGTGTTTATATGTGTATGTATCTGAGTCTGTGTGTGTTTATATGTGTATGTATCTGAGCCTGTGCGTGTCTATATGTGTATGTATCTGAGCCTGTGTGTGTTTATATGTGTATGTATCTGAGCCTGTGTGTGTTTATATGTGTATGTATCTGAGCCTGTGTGTGTCAATATGTGTATATATCAGAGCCTGTGTGTGTCTATATGTGTATGTATCTGAGCCTGTGTGTCTATATGTGTATGTACCTGAGCCTGTGTGTGTCGATATGTGTATGTATCTGAGTCTGTGTGTGTCTATATGTGTAAGTATCTGAGCCAGTGTGTGTCGATATGTGTATGTATCTGAGTCTGTGTGTGTCTATATGTGTAAGTATCTGAGCCAGTGTGTGTCGATATGTGTATGTATCTGAGCCTGTGTGTGTCTATATGTGTATGTATCTGAGCCTGTGTGTGTCGATATGTGTATGTATCTGAGCCTGTGTGTGTCTATATGTGTATGTATCTGAGCCTGTGTGTGTCGATATGTGTATGTATCTGAGTCTGTGTGTGTCTATATGTGTAAGTATCTGAGCCAGTGTGTGTCGATATGCGTAAGTATCTGAGCCTGTGTGTGTCTATATGTGTATGTATCTGAGCCTGTGTGTGTCTATATGTGTATGTATCTGAGCATGTGTGTGTTTATATGCGTATGTATCTGAGCCTGTGTGTGTCTATATGTGTATGTATCTGTGCCTGTGTGTTTATATGTGTAAGTATCTGAGCCTGTGTGTGTCGATATGTGTATGTATCTGAGCCTGTGTGTGTCTATATGTGTATGTATCTGAGCCTGTGTGTGTCTATATGTGTATGTATCTGAGCCTGTGTGTGTTTATATGCGTATGTATCTGAGCCTGTGTGTGTCTATATGTGTATGTATCTGTGCCTGTGTGTTTATATGTGTAAGTATCTGAGCCTGTGTGTGTCTATATGTGTATGTATCTGAGCCTGTGTGTGTCTAGATGTGTATGTATCTGAACCTGTGTTGTGTCAATATGTGTATGTATCTGAGCCTGTGTGTCTATATGTGTATGTATCTGAGCCTGTGTGTGTCAATATGTGTATGTATCTGAGCCTGTGTGTCTATATGTGTATGTATCTGAGCCTGTGTGTGTCGATATGTGTATGTATCTGAGTCTGTGTGTGTCTATATGTGTATGTATCTGAGCCTGTGTGTGTCTATATGTGTATGTATCTGAGCCTGTGTGTGTCTATATGTGTATGTATCAGAGCCTGTGTGTGTCTATATGTGTATGTATCTGAGCCTGTGTGTGTCTATATGTGTATGTATCTGAGCCTCTGTGTGTCTATATGTGTATGTATCTGAGCCTGTGTGTGTCTATATGTGTATGTATCTGAGCCTGTGTGTGTTTATATGCGTATGTATCTGAGCCTGTGTGTGTTTATATGTGTATGTATCTGAGCCTGTGTGTTTATATGTGTAGGTATCTGAGCCTGTATGTGTCTATATGTGTATGTATCTGAGCCTGTGTGTGTCTATATGTGTATGTATCTGAGCCTGTGTGTGTTTATATGCGTATGTATCTGAGCCTGTGTGTGTCTATAGGTGTATGTATCTGAGCCTGTGTGTGTCAATATGTGTATGTATCTGAGTCTGTGTGTGTCTCTATGTGTATGTATCTGAGCCTGTGTAATGTCTATATGTGTAAGTATCTGAGCCTGTGTGTGTTTATATGTGTATGTATCTGAGCCTGTGTGTGTTTATATGTGTACGTATCGGAGCCTGTGTGTGTTTATATGTGGAAGTATCTGAGCCTGTGTGTTTATATGTGTAAGTATCTGAGCCTGTGTGTGTCTATATGCGTATGTATCTGAGCCTGTGTGTGTTTATATGTGTAAGTATCTGAGCCTGTGTGTGTCGATATGTGTAAGTATCTGAGCCTGTGTGTGTCTATATGTGTATGTATCTGAGCCTGTGTGTGTTTATATGTGTAAGTATCTGAGCCTGTGTGTGTCGATATGTGTAAGTATCTGAGCCTGTGTTTGTCTATATGTGTAAGTATCTGAGCCTGTGTGTGTTTATATGTGTATGTATCTGAGCCTGTGTGTGTCTATATGTGTAAGTATCTGAGCCTGAGTGTGTCTATATGCGTATGTATCTGAGCCTGTGTGTGTTTATATGTGTATGTATCTGAGCCTGTGTGTGTCGATATGTGTAAGTATCTGAGCCTGTGTGTGTCGATATGTGTAAGTATCTGAGCCTGTGTGTGTTTATATGTGTATGTATCTGAGCCTGTGTGTGTCGATATGTGTAAGTATCTGAGCCTGTGTGTGTCGATATGTGTAAGTATCTGAGCCTGTGTGTGTTTATATCTGTATGTATCTGAGCCTGTGTGTGTCGATATGTGTAAGTATCTGAGCCTGAGTGTGTCTATATGCGTATGTATCTGAGCCTGTGTGTGTTTATATGTGTATGTATCTGAGCCTGTGTGTGTCGATATGTGTAAGTATCTGAGCCTGTGTGTGTCGATATGTGTAAGTATCTGAGCCTGTGTGTGTCGATATGTGTAAGTATCTGAGCCTGTGTGTGTCGATATGTGTAAGTATCTGAGCCTGTGTGTGTCGATATGTGTAAGTATCTGAGCCTGTGTGTGTTTATATGTGTATGTATCTGAGCCTGTGTGTGTCTATATGTGTAAGTATCTGAGCCTGAGTGTGTCTATATGTGTATGTATCTGAGCCTGTGTGTGTCTATATGTGTAAGTATCTGAGCCTGTGTGTGTCGATATGTGTAAGTATCTGAGCCTGTGTGTTTATATGTGTATGTATCTGAGCCTGTGTGTGTCTATATGTGTATGTATCTGAGCCTGTGTGTGTCGATACGTGTAAGTATCTGAGCCTGTGTGTGTCTATATGTGTAAGTATCTGAGCCTGTGTGTGTCTATATGTGTATGTATCTGAGCCTGTGTGTGTCAATATGTGTATGTATCTGAGCCTGTGTGTTTATATGTGTATGTATCTGAGCCTGTGTGTGTCAATATGTGTATGTATCTGAGCCTGTGTGTTTATATGTGTATGTATCTGAGCCTGTGTGTGTCGATATGTGTAAGTATCTGATCCTGTGTGTGTCTATATGTGTATGTATCTGAGCCTGTGTGTGTCGATATGTGTAAGTATTTGAGCCTGTGTGTGTCTATATGTGTATGTATCTGAGCCAGTGTGTGTCGATATGTGTAAGTATCTGAGCCTGTGTGTGTCGATATGTGTAAGTATCTGAGCCTGTGTGTGTCTATATGTGTAAGTATCTGAGCCTGTGTGTGTCGATATGTGTAAGTATCTGAGCCTGTGTGTGTCTATATGTGTAAGTATCTGAGCCTGTGTGTGTCTATATGTGTATGTATCTGAGCCTGTGTGTGTCGATATGTGTAAGTATCTGAGCCTGTGTGTGTCTATATGTGTATGTATCTGAGCCTGTGTGTGTCGATATGTGTAAGTATCTGAGCCTGTGTGTGTCTATATGTGTATGTATCTGAGCCAGTGTGTGTCGATATGTGTAAGTATCTGAGCCTGTGTGTGTCGATATGTGTATGTATCTGAGCCAGTGTGTGTCGATATGTGTATGTATCTGAGTCTGTGTGTGTCTATATGTGTATGTATCTGAGCCTGTGTGTGTCTATATGTGTATGTATCTGAGCCTGTGTGTGTCGATATGTGTTAATATCTGAGCCTGTGTGTGTTTATATGTGTAAGTATCTGAGCCAGTGTGTGTCGATATGTGTAAGTATCTGAGCCTGTGTGTGTTTATATGTGTATTTTTCTGAGCCTGTGTGTTTATATGTGTAAGTATCTGAGCCTGTGTGTGTCGATATGTGTAAGTATCTGAGCCTGTGTGTGTTTATATGCGTATGTATCTGAGCCTGTGTGTGTCTATATGTGTAAGTATCTGAGCCTGTGTGTTTATATGTGTATGTATCTGAGCCTGTGTTTGTTTATATGTGTATGTATCTGAGCCTGTGTGTGTCTATATGTGTATGTATCAGAGCCTGTGTGTGTCTATATGTGTATGTATCTGAGCCTGTGTGTGTCGATATGTGTATGTATCTGAGCCTGTGTGTGTCTATATGTGTATGTATCTGAGCCTGTGTGTGTCTATATGTGTAAGTATCTGAGCCTGTGTGTGTCTATATGTGTATGTATCTGAGCCTGTGTGTGTCTATATGTGTATGTATCTGAGCCTGTGTGTGTCGATATGTGTTAATATCTGAGCCTGTGTGTGTCTATATGTGTAAGTATCTGAGCCTGTGTGTGTCTATATGTGTATGTATCTGAGCCTGTGTGTGTCGATATGTGTAAGTATCTGAGCCTGTGTGTGTCTATATGTGTATGTATCTGAGCCTGTGTGTGTCGATATGTGTAAGTATCTGAGCCTGTGTGTGTTTATATGTGTATGTATCTAAGCCAGTGTGTGTCGATATGTGTAAGTATCTGAGCCTGTGTGTGTCGATATGTGTAAGTATCTGAGCCTGTGTGTGTCTATATGTGTAAGTATCTGAGCCTGTGTGTGTCGATATGTGTAAGTATCTGAGCCTGTGTGTGTCTATATGTGTAAGTATCTGAGCCTGTGTGTGTCTATATGTGTATGTATTTGAGCCTGTGTGTGTCGATATGTGTAAGTATCTGAGCCTGTGTGTGTCTATATGTGTATGTATCTGAGCCTGTGTGTGTCGATATGTGTAAGTATCTGAGCCTGTGTGTGTCTATATGTGTATGTATCTGAGCCAGTGTGTGTCGATATGTGTAAGTATCTGAGCCTGTGTGTGTCGATATGTGTATGTATCTGAGCCAGTGTGTGTCGATATGTGTATGTATCTGAGCCTGTGTGTGTCGATATGTGTATGTATCTGAGCCTGTGTGTGTCTATATGTGTAAGTATCTGAGCCTGGGTGTGTCGATATGTGTATGTATCTGAGCCTGTGTGTTTATATGTGTAAGTATCTGAGCCTGTGTGTGTCTATATGTGTATATATCAGAGCCTGTGTGTGTCTATATGTGTATGTATCTGAGCCTGTGTGTGTCTATATGTGTATGTATCTGAGCCTGTGTGTGTCTATATGTGTAAGTATCTGAGCCTGTGTGTGTCTATATGTGTATGTATCTGAGCCTGTGTGTGTCAATATGTGTATGTATCTGAGTCTGTGTGTGTCTATATGTGTATGTATCTGAGCCTGGGTGTGTCTATATGTGTAAGTATCTGAGCTGTGTGTGTTTATATGTGTATGTATCTGAGCCTGTGTGTGTCAATATGTGTATGTATCTGAGTCTGTGTGTGTCTATATGTGTATGTATCTGAGCCTGTGTGTGTTTATATGTGTAAGTATCTGAGCCTGTGTGTGTCGATATGTGTATGTATCTGAGCCTGTGTGTGTCTATATGTGTATGTATCTGAGCCTGTGTGTGTTTATATGTGTAAGTATCTGAGCCTGGGTGTGTCGATATGTGTAAGTATCTGAGCCTGTGTGTCTTTATATGTGTACGTTTCTGAGCCTGTGTGTGTCGATATGTGTAAGTATCTGAGCCTGTGTGTGTCTATATGTGTAAGTATCTGAGCCTGTGTGTGTTTATATGTGTATGTATCTGAGCCTGTGTGTGTCGATATGTGTAAGTATCTGAGCCTGTGTGTGTCGATATGTGTAAGTATCTGAGCCTGTGTGTGTTTATATGTGTATGTATCTGAGCCTGTGTGTTTATATGTGTAAGTATCTGAGCCTGTGTGTGTCTATATGTGTATGTATCTGAGCCTGTGTGTTTATATGTGTAAGTATCTGAGCCTGTGTGTGTTTATATGTGTATGTATCTGAGCCTGTGTGTTTATATGTGTAAGTATCTGAGCCTGTGTGTGTCTGTATGTGTATGTATCTGAGCCTGTGTGTTTATATGTGTAAGTATCTGAGCCTGTGTGTGTTTATATGTGTATGTATCTGAGCCTGTGTGTGTCAATATGTGTATGTATCTGAGTCTGTGTGTGTTTATATGTGTATGTATCTGAGTCTGTGTGTGTTTATATGTGTATGTATCTGAGCCTGTGCGTGTCTATATGTGTATGTATCTGAGCCTGTGTGTGTTTATATGTGTATGTATCTGAGCCTGTGTGTGTTTATATGTGTATGTATCTGAGCCTGTGTGTGTCAATATGTGTATATATCAGAGCCTGTGTGTGTCTATATGTGTATGTATCTGAGCCTGTGTGTCTATATGTGTATGTATCTGAGCCTGTGTGTGTCGATATGTGTATGTATCTGAGTCTGTGTGTGTCTATATGTGTAAGTATCTGAGCCAGTGTGTGTCGATATGTGTATGTATCTGAGTCTGTGTGTGTCTATATGTGTAAGTATCTGAGCCAGTGTGTGTCGATATGTGTATGTATCTGAGCCTGTGTGTGTCTATATGTGTATGTATCTGAGCCTGTGTGTGTCGATATGTGTATGTATCTGAGCCTGTGTGTGTCTATATGTGTATGTATCTGAGCCTGTGTGTGTCGATATGTGTATGTATCTGAGTCTGTGTGTGTCTATATGTGTAAGTATCTGAGCCAGTGTGTGTCGATATGCGTAAGTATCTGAGCCTGTGTGTGTCTATATGTGTATGTATCTGAGCCTGTGTGTGTCTATATGTGTATGTATCTGAGCATGTGTGTGTTTATATGCGTATGTATCTGAGCCTGTGTGTGTCTATATGTGTATGTATCTGTGCCTGTGTGTTTATATGTGTAAGTATCTGAGCCTGTGTGTGTCGATATGTGTATGTATCTGAGCCTGTGTGTGTCTATATGTGTATGTATCTGAGCCTGTGTGTGTCTATATGTGTATGTATCTGAGCCTGTGTGTGTTTATATGCGTATGTATCTGAGCCTGTGTGTGTCTATATGTGTATGTATCTGTGCCTGTGTGTTTATATGTGTAAGTATCTGAGCCTGTGTGTGTCTATATGTGTATGTATCTGAGCCTGTGTGTGTCTAGATGTGTATGTATCTGAACCTGTGTTGTGTCAATATGTGTATGTATCTGAGCCTGTGTGTCTATATGTGTATGTATCTGAGCCTGTGTGTGTCAATATGTGTATGTATCTGAGCCTGTGTGTCTATATGTGTATGTATCTGAGCCTGTGTGTGTCGATATGTGTATGTATCTGAGTCTGTGTGTGTCTATATGTGTATGTATCTGAGCCTGTGTGTGTCTATATGTGTATGTATCTGAGCCTGTGTGTGTCTATATGTGTATGTATCAGAGCCTGTGTGTGTCTATATGTGTATGTATCTGAGCCTGTGTGTGTCTATATGTGTATGTATCTGAGCCTCTGTGTGTCTATATGTGTATGTATCTGAGCCTGTGTGTGTCTATATGTGTATGTATCTGAGCCTGTGTGTGTTTATATGCGTATGTATCTGAGCCTGTGTGTGTTTATATGTGTATGTATCTGAGCCTGTGTGTTTATATGTGTAGGTATCTGAGCCTGTATGTGTCTATATGTGTATGTATCTGAGCCTGTGTGTGTCTATATGTGTATGTATCTGAGCCTGTGTGTGTTTATATGCGTATGTATCTGAGCCTGTGTGTGTCTATAGGTGTATGTATCTGAGCCTGTGTGTGTCAATATGTGTATGTATCTGAGTCTGTGTGTGTCTCTATGTGTATGTATCTGAGCCTGTGTAATGTCTATATGTGTAAGTATCTGAGCCTGTGTGTGTTTATATGTGTATGTATCTGAGCCTGTGTGTGTTTATATGTGTACGTATCGGAGCCTGTGTGTGTTTATATGTGGAAGTATCTGAGCCTGTGTGTTTATATGTGTAAGTATCTGAGCCTGTGTGTGTCTATATGCGTATGTATCTGAGCCTGTGTGTGTTTATATGTGTAAGTATCTGAGCCTGTGTGTGTCGATATGTGTAAGTATCTGAGCCTGTGTGTGTCTATATGTGTATGTATCTGAGCCTGTGTGTGTTTATATGTGTAAGTATCTGAGCCTGTGTGTGTCGATATGTGTAAGTATCTGAGCCTGTGTTTGTCTATATGTGTAAGTATCTGAGCCTGTGTGTGTTTATATGTGTATGTATCTGAGCCTGTGTGTGTCTATATGTGTAAGTATCTGAGCCTGAGTGTGTCTATATGCGTATGTATCTGAGCCTGTGTGTGTTTATATGTGTATGTATCTGAGCCTGTGTGTGTCGATATGTGTAAGTATCTGAGCCTGTGTGTGTCGATATGTGTAAGTATCTGAGCCTGTGTGTGTTTATATGTGTATGTATCTGAGCCTGTGTGTGTCGATATGTGTAAGTATCTGAGCCTGTGTGTGTCGATATGTGTAAGTATCTGAGCCTGTGTGTGTTTATATGTGTATGTATCTGAGCCTGTGTGTGTCGATATGTGTAAGTATCTGAGCCTGAGTGTGTCTATATGCGTATGTATCTGAGCCTGTGTGTGTTTATATGTGTATGTATCTGAGCCTGTGTGTGTCGATATGTGTAAGTATCTGAGCCTGTGTGTGTCGATATGTGTAAGTATCTGAGCCTGTGTGTGTCGATATGTGTAAGTATCTGAGCCTGTGTGTGTCGATATGTGTAAGTATCTGAGCCTGTGTGTGTCGATATGTGTAAGTATCTGAGCCTGTGTGTGTTTATATGTGTATGTATCTGAGCCTGTGTGTGTCTATATGTGTAAGTATCTGAGCCTGAGTGTGTCTATATGTGTATGTATCTGAGCCTGTGTGTGTCTATATGTGTAAGTATCTGAGCCTGTGTGTGTCGATATGTGTAAGTATCTGAGCCTGTGTGTTTATATGTGTATGTATCTGAGCCTGTGTGTTTATATGTGTAAGTATCTGAGCCTGTGTGTTTATATGTGTAAGTATCTGAGCCTGTGTGTTTATATGTGTAAGTATCTGAGCCGGTGTGTTTCGATATGTGTAAGTATCTGAGCCTGTGTGTGTCGATATGTGTAAGTATCTGAGCCTGTGTGTGTTTATATGTGTATTTTTCTGAGCCTGTGTGTTTATATGTGTAAGTATCTGAGCCTGTGTGTGTCGATATGTGTAAGTATCTGAGCCTGTGTGTGTTTATATGCGTATGTATCTGAGCCTGTGTGTGTCTATATGTGTAAGTATCTGAGCCTGTGTGTTTATATGTGTATGTATCTGAGCCTGTGTATGTTTATATGTGTATGTATCTGAGCCTGTGTGTGTCTATATGTGTATGTATCAGAGCCTGTGTGTGTCTATATGTGTGTGTATCTGAGCCTGTGTGTGTCGATATGTGTATGTATCTGAGCCTGTGTGTGTCTATATGTGTATGTATCTGAGCCTGTGTGTGTCGATATGTGTATGTATCTGAGCCTGTGTGTGTCTATATGTGTATGTATCTGAGCCTGTGTGTGTCGATACGTGTAAGTATCTGAGCCTGTGTGTGTCTATATGTGTAAGTATCTGAGCCTGTGTGTGTCTATATGTGTATGTATCTGAGCCTGTGTGTGTCGATATGTGTAAGTATCTGAGCCTGTGTGTGTCTATATGTGTATGTATCTGAGCCTGTGTGTGTCGATATGTGTAAGTATCTGAGCCTGTGTGTGTCTATATGTGTATGTATCTGAGCCAGTGTGTGTCGATATGTGTAAGTATCTGAGCCTGTGTGTGTCGATATGTGTAAGTATCTGAGCCTGTGTGTGTCTATATGTGTAAGTATCTGAGCCTGTGTGTGTCGATATGTGTAAGTATCTGAGCCTGTGTGTGTCTATATGTGTAAGTATCTGAGCCTGTGTGTGTCTATATGTGTATGTATCTGAGCCTGTGTGTGTCGATATGTGTAAGTATCTGAGCCTGTGTGTGTCTATATGTGTATGTATCTGAGCCTGTGTGTGTCGATATGTGTAAGTATCTGAGCCTGTGTGTGTCTATATGTGTATGTATCTGAGCCAGTGTGTGCCGATATGTGTAAGTATCTGAGCCTGTGTGTGTCGATATGTGTATGTATCTGAGCCTGTGTGTGTCGATATGTGTATGTATCTGAGCCTGTGTGTGTTTATATGTGTATGTATCTGAGCCTGTGTGTGTCTATATGTGTAAGTATCTGAGCCTGTGTGTGTCGATATGTGTATGTATCTGAGCCTGTGTGTGTCGATATGTGTATGTATCTGAGCCTGTGTGTGTCTATATGTGTAAGTATCTGAGCCTGGGTGTGTCGATATGTGTATGTATCTGAGCCTGTGTGTTTATATGTGTCAGTATCTGAGCCTGTGTGTTTATATGTGTAAGTATCTGAGCCTGTGTGTGTCTATATGTGTATATATCAGAGCCTGTGTGTGTCTATATGTGTATGTATCTGAGCCTGTGTGTGTCTATATGTGTATCTATCTGAGCCTGTGTGTGTCTATATGTGTAAGTATCTGAGCCTGTGTGTGTCTATATGTGTATGTATCTGAGCCTGTGTGTGTCAATATGTGTATGTTTCTGAGTCTGTGTGTGTCTATATGTGTATATATCTGAGCCTGGGTGTGTCTATATGTGTAAGTATCTGAGCCTGTGTGTGTTTATATGTGTATGTATCTGAGCCTGTGTGTGTCAATATGTGTATGTATCTGAGTCTGTGTGTGTCTATATGTGTATGTATCTGAGCCTGTGTGTTTATATGTGTAAGTATCTGAGCCTGTGTGTGTCTATATGTGTATGTATCTGAGCCTGTGTGTGTCTATATGTGTATGTATCTGAACCTGTGTTGTGTCAATATGTGTATGTATCTGAGCCTGTGTGTCTATAGTTGGTGTGCATTTTGGTGATAGTGACCACAATTCGGTTACGTTCACCTTAGTGATGGAAAGGGATAGGCATGAACCTCGGGCCAGTGGTTTTAGCTGGGGGAAGGGTAATTATGAGGCTATTAGGAGAGAATTAGGAAACATAGGTTGGACTAGGAGATTACAGGGACTGGGAACGTCCGACATGTGGAGTTTTTTCAAGGAGCAGCTACTGCGAGTCTGTGATAGGTATGTCCCTGTCAGGCAAGGAGGAATTGGTAGGGCTAGGGAACCGTGGTGCACCAAAAAAGTTTCTTTGTTGGTTAAAAAGAAAAAGGAGGCTTATGTTCGGATGAGACGTGAGCACTCGGGTAGTGCACTAGAAAGCTTTAGATTGGCTAAGAGGGAGTTGAAGAGCGAGCTTAGAAGGGCTAAAAGGGGACATGAGAAGACTTTGGCGGATAGGGTTAAAGAGAATCCTAAGGCGTTCTATAGGTATGTCAAGAACAGAAGGTTGGTTAGGGCAAGTTTAGGGCCAGTTATAGATGGCAGAGGGAAGTTATGTGTGGAACCGGAGGAGATTGGTGAAGCATTGAACCAATATTTCTCTTCGGTGTTCACGCAAGGGGACATGAATATAGCTGAGGAGGACACTGGGTTGCAAGGGAGTAGAATAGACAGTATTACAGTTGATAAGGAGGATGTGCAGGATATTCTGGAGGGTCTGAAAATAGATAAATCCCCTGGTCCGGATGGGATTTATCCAAGGATTCTCTGGGAGGCAAGAGAAGTGATTGCAGAGCCTCTGGCTCTGATCTTCAGGTCGTCGTTGGCCTCTGGTATAGTACCAGAAGATTGGAGGTTAGCGAATGTTGTCCCATTGTTTAAGAAGGGGAACAGAGACTTCCCGGGAATTATAGACCGGTGAGTCTCACTTCTGTTGTCGGCAAGATGTTGGAAAAAATTATAAGGGATAGGATTTATAGTTATTTGGAGAGTAATGAATTGATAGGTGATAGTCAGCATGGTTTTGTGGCAGGTAGGTCGTGCCTTACTAACCTTATTGAGTTTTCTGAGAAAGTGACCAAGGAGGTGGATGGGGGCAAGGCAGTGGACGTGGTATATATGGATTTTAGTAAGGCGTTTGATAAGGTTCACCATGGTAGGCTTCTGCAGAAAATGCAGATGTATGGGATTGGGGGTGATCTAGGAAATTGGATCAGGAATTGGCTAGCGGATAGGAAACAGAGGGTGGTGGTTGATAGTAAATATTCATCATGGAGTGCGGTTACAAGTGGTGTACCTCAGGGATCTGTTTTGGGGCCACTGCTGTTTGTAATATTTATTAATGATCTGGATGAGGGTATAGTTGGGTGGATTAGCAAATTTGCTGATGACACCAAAGTCGGTGGTGTGGTAGACAGTGAGGAAGGGTGTCGTAGTTTGCAGGAAGACTTAGACAGGTTGCAAAGTTGGGCCAAGAGGTGGCGGATGGAGTTTAATGCGGAGAAGTGTGAGGTAATTCACTTTGGTAGGAATAACAGATGTGTTGAGTATAGGGCTAACGGGAGGACTTTGAATAGTGTGGAGGAGCAGAGGGATCTAGGTGTATGTGTGCATAGATCCCTGAAAGTTGGGAATCAAGTAGATAAGGTTGTTAAGAAGGCATATGGTGTCTTGGCGTTTATTGGTAGGGGGATTGAATTTAGGAGTCGTAGCGTTATGTTGCAACTGTACACAACTCTGGTGCGGCCGCACTTGGAGTACTGTGTGCAGTTCTGGTCCCCACATTACAGGGAGGATGTGGAGGCTTTGGAGAGGGTGCAGAGGAGGTTTACCAGGATGTTGCCTGGTATGGAGGGGAGATCCTATGAGGAGAGGCTGAGGGATTTGGGATTGTTTTCGCTGGAAAGGCGGCGGCTAAGAGGGGATCTTATTGAAACATATAAGATGATTAGAGGTTTAGATAGGGTGGATAGTGATAGCCTTTTTCCTCTGATGGAGAAATCCAGCACGAGGGGGCATGGCTTTAAATTGAGGGGGGGTAGTTATAGAACCGATGTCAGGGGTAGGTTCTTTACCCAGAGGGTGGTGAGGGATTGGAATGCCCTGCCAGCATCAGTAGTAAATGCGCCTAGTTTGGGGGCGTTTAAGAGATCCGTAGATAGGTTCATGGACGAAAAGAAATTGGTTTAGGTTGGAGGGTCACAGTTTTTTTTTTAACTGGTCGGTGCAACATCGTGGGCCGAAGGGCCTGTTCTGCGCTGTAATGTTCTATGTTCTATGTTCTATATGTGTATGTATCTGAGCCTGTGTGTGTCAATATGTGTATGTATCTGAGCCTGTGTGTCTATATGTGTATGTATCTGAGCCTGTGTGTGTCGATATGTGTATGTATCTGAGTCTGTGTGTGTCTATATGTGTATGTATCTGAGCCTGTGTGTCGATATGTGTATGTATCTGAACCTGTGTGTGTCAATATGTGTATGTATCTGAGCCTGTGCGTGTCTATATGTGTAAGTATCTGAGCCTGTGTTTCTATATGTGTATGTATCTGAGCCTGTGTGTGTTTATATGTGTATGTATCTGAGCCTGTGTGTGTCTATATGTGTATGTATCTGAGCCTGTGCGTGTCTATATGTGTAAGTATCTGAGCCTGTGTGTGTCTATATGTGTATGTATCTGAACCTGTGTGTGTCAATATGTGTATGTATCTGAGCCTGTGCGTGTCTATATGTGTAAGTATCTGAGCCTGTGTTTCTATATGTGTATGTATCTGAGCCTGTGTGTGTCTATATGTGTATGTATCTGAGCCTGTGTGTGTCTATATGTCTATGTATCTGAGCCTGTGTGCCAATATGTGTATGTATCTGAGCCTGTGTGTCGATATGTGTATGTATCTGAGCCTGGGTGTGTTTATATGTGTAAGTATCTGAGCCTGTGTGTGTCTATATGTGTATGTATCTGAGCCTGTGTGTGTCTATATGTGTATGTATCTGAGCCTGTGTGTGTCTATATGTGTATGTATCTGAACCTGTGTGTGTCAATATGTGTATGTATCTGAGCCTGTGCGTGTCTATATGTGTAAGTATCTGAGCCTGTGTTTCTATATGTGTATGTATCTGAGCCTGTGTGTGTCTATATGTGTAAGTATCTGAGCCTGTGTGTGTCTATATGTGTATGTATCTGAGCCTGTGTGTCAATATGTGTATGTATCTGAGCCTGTGTGTCGATATGTGTATGTATCTGAGCCTGGGTGTGTTTATATGTGTAAGTATCTGAGCCTGTGTGTGTCTATATGTGTAAGTATCTGAGCCTGTGTGTGTCTATATGTGTATGTATCTGAGCCTGTGTGTCAATATGTGTATGTATCTGAGCCTGTGTGTCGATACGTGTATGTATCTGAGCCTGGGTGTGTTTATATGTGTATGTATCTGAGCCTGTGTGTATCTATATGTGTATGTTTCTGAGCCTGTGTGTGTTTTATGTGTATGTATCTGAGCCTGTGTGTGTCTATATGTGTAAGTATCTGAGCCTGTGTGTGTCGATATGTGTATGTATCTGAGCCTGGGTGTGTTTATATGTGTAAGTATCTGAGCCTGTGTGTGTCTATATGTGTAAGTATCTGAGCCTGTGTGTGTCTATATGTGTATGTATCTGAGCCTGTGTGTCAATATGTGTATGTATCTGAGCCTGTGTGTCGATATGTGTATGTATCTGAGCCTGGGTGTGTTTATATGTGTATGTATCTGAGCCTGTGTGTATCTATATGTGTATGTTTCTGAGCCTGTGTGTGTTTTATGTGTATTTATCTGAGCCTGTGTGTGTCTATATGTGTAAGTATCTGAGCCTGTGTGTGTCTATATGTGTATGTATCTGAGCCTGTGTGTCAATATGTGTATGTATCTGAGTCTGTGTGTCTATATGTGTATGTATCTGAGCCTGTGTGTATCTATATGTGTATGTATCTGAGCCTATGTGTGTTTTATGTGTATGTATCTGAGCCTGTGTGTGTCTATATGTGTAAGTATCTGAGCCTGTGTGTGTCTATATGTGTATGTATCTGAGCCTGTGTGTGTCTATATGTGTATGTATCTGAGCCTGTGTGTCGATATGTGTCTGTATCTGAACCTGTGTGTGTCAATATGTGTATGTATCTGAGCCTGTGCGTGTCTATATGTGTAAGTATCTGAGCCTGTGTTTCTATATGTGTATGTATCTGAGCCTGTGTGTGTTTATATGTGTATGTATCTGAGCCTGTGTGTGTCTATATGTGTATGTATCTGAGCCTGTGTGTGTCTATATGTGTATGTATCTGAACCTGTGTGTGTCAATATGTGTATGTATCTGAGCCTGTGCGTGTCTATATGTGTAAGTATCTGAGCCTGTGTTTCTATATGTGTATGTATCTGAGCCTGTGTGTGTCTATATGTGTATGTATCTGAGCCTGTGTGTGTCTATATGTCTATGTATCTGAGCCTGTGTGCCAATATGTGTATGTATCTGAGCCTGTGTGTCGATATGTGTATGTATCTGAGCCTGGGTGTGTTTATATGTGTAAGTATCTGAGCCTGTGTGTGTCTATATGTGTATGTATCTGAGCCTGTGTGTGTCTATATGTGTATGTATCTGAGCCTGTGTGTGTCTATATGTGTATGTATCTGAACCTGTGTGTGTCAATATGTGTATGTATCTGAGCCTGTGCGTGTCTATATGTGTAAGTATCTGAGCCTGTGTTTCTATATGTGTATGTATCTGAGCCTGTGTGTGTCTATATGTGTAAGTATCTGAGCCTGTGTGTGTCTATATGTGTATGTATCTGAGCCTGTGTGTCAATGTGTGTATGTATC
>NW_027593486.1:0-20000 GCF_964213995.1 Mustelus asterias
AACCATGCTGTCTGTCACTAATGAGATTGTTCCGTTCTAAATGCGCATACATCCTGTCTCTAAAAATCCTCTCCAACAACTTCCCTACCATAGAGAGATAGATAGATAGAGAGAGAGAGAGAGACAGAGAGAAAGGGAGAGACAGAGAGAGAGAGAGAGAAACAGAGAGAGAGAGAGACAGAAGAGAGAGAGAGACAGAGAGAGAGAGAGAGACAGAGAGAGAGAGAGCGACAGAGAGAGAGAGAGAGACAGAGACAGAGAAAGAGAGAGAGAGACAGAGAGAGAGAGAGACAGAGAGAGAGAGAGACAGAGACAGAGAAAGAGAGAGAGAGACAGAGAGAGAGAGAGACAGAGAGAGAGAGAGAGACAGAGAGAGAGAGAGAGACAGAGAGAGAGAGAGACAGAGAGAGAGAGAGACAGAGAGAGAGAGAGACAGAGAGAGAGACAGACAGAGAGGGAGGGACAGAGAGGGAGAGAGAGATAGAAATAGAGAGAGAGATAGAGAGAGAGAGATAGAGAGAGAGAGACAGAGAGAGAGAGACAGAGAGAGAGAGAGAGAGAGACAGAGAGAGAGAGACAGAGAGAGAGAGACAGAGAGAGACGGAGAGAGAGACGGAGAGAGAGACGGAGAGAGAGAGAGAGAGACAGAGAGAGAGACAGAGAGAGAGACAGAGAGAGAGACAGAGAGAGAGACAGAGAGAGACAGAGAGAGAGAGACAGAGAGAGAGACAGAAATAGAGAGACAGAAATAGAGAGACAGAGAGAGACAGAGAGAGAGACAGAGAGAGAGAGAGAGAGACAGAGAGAGAGAGACAGAGAGAGAGACAGAGAGAGAGACAGAGAGAGAGAGACAGAGAGAGACAGAGAGAGAGACAGAGAGAGAGACAGAGAGAGAGACAGAGAGAGAGACAGAGAGAGAGAGAGACAGAGAGAGAGAGAGAGAGAGAGACAGAGAGAGAGACAGAGAGAGAGACAGAGAGAGAGAGAGAGAGACAGAGAGAGAGACAGAGAGAGAGAGAGAGACACAGAGAGAGAGAGACACACAGAGAGAGAGAGACAGAGAGAGACAGAGAGAGAGAGACAGAGGGAGAGAGAGAGACAGAGAGAGAGACAGAGAGAGAGAGACAGAGAGAGAGAGAGAGAGAGACAGAGAGAGAGAGAGAGACAGAGAGAGACAGAGAGACAGACAGAGAGAGAGAGAGAGACAGAGAGAGAGAGAGAGACAGAGAGAATCTTACAGCATTCCGTGCCCCAGGACAGAGGCAGGGAGACAGCCAGCGGCACGGTGGCACAGTGGTTAGCACCGCTGCCTCACAGCACCAGGGACCCGGGTTCAATTCCCAGCCTCGGCTCACTGTCTGTGCGGAGTCTGCACGTTCTCCCCATGTCTGCGTGGGTTTCCTCCGGGTGCTCCCGTTTCCTCCCACAGTCCAAAGCCGTGCTAAATTTCCTCGTAGTGTCAGGGGGATTAGCAGGGTAAATATGAGGGGTCACAGGAATAGGGCCTGGGTGGGATTGTAGACAGGGTAGGCTTGATGGGCCGAATGGCCTCCTCCTGTTCCTGTGTAACAGACTGGAGAGGGGCTGAATGGGCATTCCCTGTTGCTGTGTAACAGGCTCGAGAGGGGCTGAATGGCCTCCTCCTGTTAGAATCATAGAATCCCTACAGTGCAGAATGAGGCCATTCGGTCCATTGAGTCTGTACCGACCACAATCCCACCCAGGCCCTATCCCCATATATTTACCCTCCTAATTCCCCCTGACACTAAGGGGCAATTTAGCACGTCCAATCCACCTAACCCGCACATCTTTGGAGTGTGGGAGGAAACCAGAGCACCCGGAGGAAACCCACCCAGACACGGGGAGAACGTGCAGACTCCACACAGACAGTGACCCGAGGCTGGAATTGAACCTGGGTCTCTGGCACTGTGAAGTAGCAGTGCTAACTCACTGTGCCACGATGCTGCCTTGTTCCTGTGTATCAGGCTAGAAAGAGGGGGGCTGAATGGGGTTAGATACAGAGTAAAGCTCCCTCTACACTGCCCCATCAAACACTCCCAGGACAGGTACAGCACGGGGTTAGATACAGAGTAAAGCTCCCTCTACACTCTCCCCATCAAACATTCCCAGGACAGGTACAGCACGGGGTTAGATACCGAGTTAAGCTCCGTCTACACTGTCCACCATCAAACACTCCCAGGACAGGTACAGCAGAGGGTTAGATACAGAGTAAAGCTCCCTCAACACTGTCCCCATCAAACACGATGTGGAGATGCCGGCGTTGGACTGGGGTAAGCGCAGTAAGAAGTCTCACAACACCAGGTTAAAGTCCAACAGGTTTATTTGGTAGCAAATACCATAAGCTTTCGGAGCACTGCTCCTTCGTCAGATGGAGTGGATATCTCCCAGGACAGGTACAGCACGGGGTTAGATACAGAGTAAAGCTCCCTCTACACTGTCCCCATCAAACACTCCCAGGACAGGTACAGCACGGGGTTAGATACAGAGTAAAGCTCCCTCTACACTGTCCCCATCAAACACTCCCAGGACAGATACAGCACGTGGTTAGATACAGAGTAAAGCTCCCTCTACACTGTCCCCATCAAACACTCCCAGGACAGGTACAGCACGGGGTGAGATACAGAGTAAAGCTTCCTCTACACTGTCCCCATCAAACACTCCCAGGACAGGAACAGCACGGGGTGAGATACAGAGTAAAGCTTCCTCTACACTGTCCCCCATCAAACACTCCCAGGACAGGTACAGCACGGGGTTAGATACAGAGTAAAGCTCCCTCTACACTGTCCCCATCAAACACTCCCAGGACAGGTACAGCAAGGGGTTAGATACAGAGTAAAGCTCCCTCTACACTGTCCCCATCAAACACTCCCAGGACAGATACAGCACGTGGTTAGATACAGAGTAAAGCTCCCTCTACACTGTCCCCATCAAACACTCCCAGGACAGGTACAGCACGGGGTTAGATACAGAGTAAAGCTCCCTCTACACTGTCCCCCCATCAAACACTCCCAGGACAGGTACAGCACGGGGTTAGATACAGAGTAAAGCTCCCTCTACACTCTCCCCATCAAACACTCCCAGGACAGGTACAGCACGGGGTTAGATACAGAGTAAAGCTCCCTCTACACTCTCCCCATCAAACACTCCCAGGACAGGTACAGCACGGGGTTAGATACAGAGTAAAGCTCCCTCTACACTCTCCCCATCAAACACTCCCAGTACAGGTACAGCACGGGGTCAGATACAGAGCAAAGCTCCCTTTACATTGTCCCCCATCAAACACTCCCAAGACAGGTACAGCAGGGGGTTAGATACATAGTAAAGCTCCCTCTACACTGTCCCCATCAAACACTCCCAGGACAGGTACAGCACGGGGTTAGATACAGAGTAAAGCTCCCTCTACACTGTCCCCCATCAAACACTCCCAGGACAGGTACAGCACGGGGTTAGATACATAGTAAAGCTCCCTCTACACTGTCCCCCATCAAACACTCCCAGGACAGGTACAGCACAGGGTTAGATACAGAGTGAAGCTCCCTCTACACTGTCCCCCATCAAACACTCCCAGGACAGGTACAGCACGGGGTTAGATACAGAGTAAAGTTCCCTCTACACTGACCCCATCAAACACTCCCAGGACAGGTACAGCACGGGGTTAGACACAGAGTAAAGCTCCCTCTACACTGTCCCCCATCAAACACTCCCAGGACACGTACAGCACGGGGTTAGATACAGAGTAAAGCTCCCTCTACACTGTCCCCATCAAACACTCCCAGGACAGGTACAGCACGGGGTTAGATACAGAGTAAAGCTCCCTCTACACTGTTATGGCCTAGTAATGATGTGGAGATGCCGGCGTTGGACTGGGGTAAGCACAGTAAGAAGTTTAACAACACCAGGTTAAAGTCCAACAGGTTTATTTGGTAGCAAAAGCCACACAAGCCTTGTCTGGAGACAATACACATCTTTTTAGCCTGTCTTGATGCTCTCTCCACTCACATTGTTTTGTTTCTTAAAGGCTTGATTAGTTGTAAGTATTCGCATTCCAACCATTATTCATGTAAATTGAGTTTGTGTCTTTATATGCTCTGTTTGCCTGGTATGGAGGGTCTTAGCTATGAGGAGAGATTGGGTAGACTGGGGTTGTTCTCCTTGGAAAGACGGAGAATGAGCGGAGATCTAATAGAGGTGTACAAGATTATGAAGGGGATAGGGTGAACAGTGGGAAGCTTTTTCCCAGGTCGGAGGTGACGATCACGAGGGGTCACGGGCTCAAGCTGAGAGGGGTGAAGTATAACTCAGACATCAGAGGGACGTTTTTTACACAGAGGGTGGTGGGGGCCTGGAATGCGCTGCCAAGTAGGGTGGTGGAGGCAGGCACGCTGACATCGTTTAAGACTTACCTGGATAGTCACATGAGCAGCCTGGGAATCTGTAACTGACTTTGTAAGCAAATATCAACGATAACCCACTACCATCGGACCGGCCAATGAGCAGCCTGGGAATGGAGGGATACAAACAATTGGTCTAGTTGGACCAAGGAGCGGCACAGGCTTGGAGGGCCGAAGGGCCTGTTTCCTGTGCTGTACTGTTCTTTGTTCTTTGTTTGTGAACAGAATTCCCACTCACCTGAAGAAGGGGCTTGGAGCTCCGAAAGCTTGTGTGGCTTTTGCTACCAAATAAACCTGTTGGACTTTAACCTGGTGTTGTTAAACTTCTTACTGTGCTTACCTCCTCCAGCCCCCTACACCCCCTCCCTATCTCTGTGACCTCCTCCAGCCCCCTACATCCCCTCCCTATCTCTGTAACCTCCTCCAGCCCCTACACCCCCTCCCTATCTCTGTAACCTCCTCCAGCCCCTACACCCTTCCCTATCTCTATAACCCCCTCCCTATCTCTGTAACCCTCTCCAGCCCCTACACCCCCTCCTAATCTCTGTGACCTCCTCCAGCCCCCTACACCCCCTCCAGCCCCCTACACACCCTCCCTATCTCTGTGAGTTCCTCCAGCCCCTACACCCCCTCCCTATCTCTGTGACCTCCTCCAGCCCCTACACCCCCTCCCTATCTCTGTGACCTCCTCCAGTCCCCTACACCCCCTCCCTATCTCTGTAACCCCCTCCAGCCTCTACATTCCCTCCCTATCTCTGTGAGTTCCTCCAGCCCTGTGTGATGGTTTAGTGGGTGACAGCCCATTAGCACTTACTGTCTGGGCTCACACAAACATCAAGTATTTGATAAAATGCTGGAGGATCCAGAGAGAATCATTGTCCTCAGGAGTGAGGGATAGAGAGAGCCACACACAAAACGGAGAGAAAGGGACAGAGAGAGAGAGAGAGACAGAGATAAACAGAGAGACAAAGTGAGAGCGAGAGAGACAGAGAGCAAAAGGAAATGAGAGAGTGGTGTAGATACTGAGGAACAACGAGGATGGTGAGAGAGAGGGTGCAGACAGTGTGGAACACACCGGACAAGTTTCTCTCTGTCTCTCAGTCCTGGCAGGGATAGACAGAATGTAGCAGCCACACTAAACAGAATGTTCTTTACACCGGAGGAAATCTGATTGGAAACTTGATTAGCAATTACCGTGATTAAACTGGGAATTTTTGTATCATCTGCCCTGGAAGAACAGAAGCAAATCATTAGCAGCAATGATTATCGGAGTCTGGAACTACTCCCCCATGTAGCAAATTGGCAAACGTACATCAGAGTGATTATCTGCTCAGTGTGGAGTGGCTGGACTGAGTTTAACCCCTTACACACGGGAATCATCACAGAGAGAGAGAGAGAGAGAGACTGAGTGTAACCCCTTACACACCGGAATCATCACACACACACAGCGAGAGACTGAGTGTAACCCCTTACACACCGGAATCATCACACACACACAGCGAGAGACTGAGTGTAACCCCTTACACACCGGAATCATCACACAGAGAGAGAGAGAGAGAGACTGAGTGTAACCCCTTACACACGGGAATCATCACACAGAGAGAGAGAGATACTGAGTGTAACCCCTTACACACCGGAATCATCACACAGAGAGAGAGAGAGAGACTGATTTAACCCCTTACACACCGGAATTATCACAGAGAGAGAGAGAGAGACTGAGTGTAACCCCTTACACACCGGAATTATCACACGCAGAGAGAGAGAGAGACTGAGTGTAACCCCTTACACACCGGAATTATCACACACACAGAGAGACAGAGAGACTGAGTGTAACCCCTTACACACCGGAATTATCACACGCAGAGAGAGAGAGAGACTGAGTGTAACCCCTTACACACCGGAATTATCACACACACAGAGAGAGAGAGACTGAGTGTAACCCCTTACACACCGGAATCATCACACACACAGAGAGACAGAGAGACTGAGTGTAACCCCTTACACACCGGAATCATCACACACAGAGAGAGAGACTGAGTGTAACCCCTTACACACCGGAATCATCACACACACAGAGAGAGAGAGAGACTGAGTGTAACCCCTTACACACCGGAATTATCACACACAGAGAGAGAGACTGAGTGTAACCCCTTACACACCGGAATCATCACACACAGAGAGAGAGACTGAGTGTAACCCCTTACACACCGGAATCATCACACACAGAGAGAGAGAGAGACTGAGTGTAACCCCTTACACACCGGAATCATCACACAGAGAGAGAGAGAGAGACTGAGTGTAACCCCTTACACACCGGAATCATCACACACAGAGAGAGAGAGAGATACTGAGTGTAACCCCTTACACACCGGAATTATCACACACACAGAGACAGAGAGACTGAGTGTAACCCCTTACACACCGGAATTATCACACGCAGAGAGAGAGAGAGACTGAGTGTAACCCCTTACACACCGGAATTATCACACACACAGAGAGACAGAGAGACTGAGTGTAACCCCTTACACACCGGGATCATCACACACAGAGAGAGAGAGAGAGACTGAGTGTAACCCCTTACACACCGGGATCATCACACACAGAGAGAGAGAGAGAGACTGAGTGTAACCCCTTACACACCGGAATTATCACACACAGAGAGACAGAGAGAGACTGAGTGTAACCCCTTACACACCGGAATCATCACACACAGAGAGAGAGAGACTGAGTGTAACCCCTTACACACCGGAATTATCACACACACAGAGACAGAGAGACTGAGTGTAACCCCTTACACACCGGAATTATCACACACACAGAGAGACAGAGAGACTGGGTGTAACCCCTTACACACCGGAATTATCACACACACAGAGAGACAGAGAGACTGAGTGTAACCCCTTACACACCGGGATCATCACACACAGAGAGAGAGAGAGAGACTGAGTGTAACCCCTTACACACCGGGATCATCACACACAGAGAGAGAGAGAGAGACTGAGTGTAACCCCTTACACACCGGAATTATCACACACAGAGAGACAGAGAGACTGAGTGTAACCCCTTACACACCGGAATTATCACACACAGAGAGAGAGACTGAGTGTAACCCCTTACACACCGGAATCATCACACACAGAGAGAGAGAGAGAGACTGAGTGTAACCCCTTACACACCGGAATCATCACACACAGAGAGACAGAGAGAGACTGAGTGTAACCCCTTACACACCGGAATTATCACACACACAGAGAGAGAGACTGAGTGTAACCCCTTACACACCGGAATCATCACACACAGAGAGAGAGAGACTGAGTGTAACCCCTTACACACCGGAATTATCACACACAGAGAGAGAGAGACTGAGTGTAACCCCTTACACACCGGAATTATCACACACAGAGAGACAGAGAGAGAGAGAGACTGAGTGTAACCCCTTACACACCGGAATCATCACACACAGAGAGACAGAGAGAGACTGAGTGTAACCCCTTACACACCGGAATCATCACACACAGAGAGAGAGAGACTGAGTGTAACCCCTTACACACCGGAATCATCACACACAGAGAGAGAGAGAGAGACTGAGTGTAACCCCTTACACACCGGAATCATCACACACAGAGAGACAGAGAGAGACTGAGTGTAACCCCTTACACACCGGAATCATCACACAGAGAGAGAGAGAGAGAGACTGAGTGTAACCCCTTACACACCGGAATCATCACACACAGAGACAGAGAGACTGAGTGTAACCCCTTACACACCGGAATCATCACACACACAGAGAGACAGAGAGACTGAGTGTAACCCCTTACACACCGGAATTATCACACACAGAGAGACAGAGAGAGACTGAGTGTAACCCCTTACACACCGGAATCATCACACACAGAGAGAGAGAGACTGAGTGTAACCCCTTACACACCGGAATTATCACACACAGAGAGAGAGAGACTGAGTGTAACCCCTTACACACCGGAATTATCACACACAGAGAGACAGAGAGAGAGAGAGACTGAGTGTAACCCCTTACACACCGGAATCATCACACAGAGAGAGAGAGAGAGACTGAGTGTAACCCCTTACACACCGGAATCATCACACACAGAGAGAGAGAGACTGAGTGTAACCCCTTACACACCGGGATTATCACACACAGAGAGAGAGAGAGAGACTGAGTGTAACCCCTTACACACCGGAATCATCACACACAGAGAGAGAGAGAGACTGAGTGTAACCCCTTACACACCGGAATTATCACACACACAGAGAGAGAGAGACTGAGTGTAACCCCTTACACACCGGAATCATCACACACACAGAGAGAGAGAGACTGAGTGTAACCCCTTACACACCGGAATCATCACACACAGAGAGAGAGAGACTGAGTGTAACCCCTTACACACCGGAATTATCACACACAGAGAGACAGAGAGAGAGAGAGACTGAGTGTAACCCCTTACACACCGGAATTATCACACACAGAGAGACAGAGAGACTGAGTGTAACCCCTTACACACCGGAATCATCACACACACAGAGAGAGAGAGAGAGACTGAGTGTAACCCCTTACACACCGGAATTATCACACACACACAGAGAGAGACTGAGTGTAACCCCTTACACACCGGAATCATCACACACACAGAGAGAGAGAGAGAGACTGAGTGTAACCCCTTACACACCGGAATTATCACACACAGAGAGAGAGAGACTGAGTGTAACCCCTTACACACCGGAATCATCACACACAGAGAGAGAGAGACTGAGTGTAACCCCTTACACACCGGGATTATCACACACAGAGAGAGAGAGAGAGACTGAGTGTAACCCCTTACACACCGGAATCATCACACACAGAGAGAGAGAGACTGAGTGTAACCCCTTACACACCGGAATTATCACACACAGAGAGAGACAGAGAGAGAGACTGAGTGTAACCCCTTACACACCGGAATCATCACACACAGAGAGAGAGAGACTGAGTGTAACCCCTTACACACCGGAATTATCACACACACACAGAGACAGAGAGAGAGACTGAGTGTAACCCCTTACACACCGGAATCATCACACACAGAGAGAGACAGAGAGAGAGACTGAGTGTAACCCCTTACACACCGGAATCATCACACACAGAGAGAGAGAGAGACTGAGTGTAACCCCTTACACACCGGAATCATCACACACACAGAGAGAGACTGAGTGTAACCCCTTACACACCGGAATTATCACACACAGAGAGACAGAGAGAGACTGAGTGTAACCCCTTACACACCGGAATCATCACACACAGAGAGAGAGACTGAGTGTAACCCCTTACACACCGGAATCATCACACACAGAGAGACAGAGAGACTGAGTGTAACCCCTTACACACCGGGATTATCACACACAGAGAGAGAGAGACTGAGTGTAACCCCTTACACACCGGGATTATCACACACAGAGAGAGAGAGACTGAGTGTAACCCCTTACACACCGGAATTATCACACACAGAGAGAGAGAGAGACTGAGTGTAACCCCTTACACACCGGGATTATCACACACAGAGAGAGAGAGACTGAGTGTAACCCCTTACACACCGGGATTATCACACACAGAGAGAGCTAGACTGAGTGTAACCCCTTACACACCGGGATTATCACACACAGAGAGAGAGACTGAGTGTAACCCCTTACACACCGGAATTATCACACACAGAGAGACAGAGAGAGACAGAGAGGGAGAGAGGGGGGCAGTAGCCACCTCTCCAGGTGGGTGCCCTGAACAGACTGGATGCAGGGATGTTGCTTCCTCTGGGTGGGGGAGTGGGTGCGGGGAGCCGGGGGGGGAGGGGGGGTGCAGGGCGGATCCAGAACAAGTGGTCAGGAGTGTGATGGAACACTCCCCACTCGCCTGGATGGAGCGGCTCCAACAACACTCAAGAAGCTCGACACCATCCAGGACAAAGCAGCCCCGCTTGATTGGCCCCCCATCCACAAACACTCACTCCCTCCACCACCGACGCTCAGTAGCAGCGTGTGTACCATCTACAAGATGCACCGCAGCGACTCACCAAGGCTCCTCAGGCAGCACCTTCCAAACCCACAACCTCGACCATCCAGAAGGACAAGGGCAGCAGCTACCTGGGAACACCCCCACCTGGAGGTTCCCCTCCGAGTCACTCACCATCCTGACTGGGAAATATATCGGCCGTTCCTTCACTGTCACTGGGGTCAAAATCCTGGACCTCCCTCCCTAACAGCACTGTGGGTGTACCTACACCACACGGGGACTGCAGCGGCTTCTCTGCCCACTGAGGTGGTGGAGGCTACCTCGCTGAATATGTTTAAAGCGCGGATGGAGGGATTCCTGATCGGTAAGGGAATTAAGGGTTATGGGGATCAGGCGGGTAAGTGGTACTGATCCACGTCAGATCAGCCATGATCTTATTGAATGGCGGGGCAGGCTCGAGGGGCCAGATGGCCTACTCCTGCTCCTATTTCTTATGTTCTTATGTTCTAAGAAGGCGGCAGCTCACCCACCACCTTCTCCAGGGGCGATTAGGGAGGGGCAGTAGACGCTGGTTTAGCCAGTGACGCCCCAGCACCCCTGCAAAGAACTGACAGGAATCGACAGCGTTAAGCAAAGGAAAAATCCAACCTCACCACGATCGGGTCGGAACTCACACGGAGCCCCGAGTTCAACTTAATTAAACACTCGCCTCATCGAAAATACAAGTGTTTCAGAAATATCGAGTTATTATATTCAAGACTAAATCCCTGCCCGGGGCAGAGGGGGGGGTGGCGGGGGGGGGGTGGCGGGGGGGGGGGGGGGGTGGGGCGGTGGGGGGTGGCGGGGGGGTGGCGGGGGGTGGGGGGGGAGGGTGACAGTAATCTGGACAGGGTCAGGGTAACACATGGGACTGAGCAAGGAACAGTACAGCACAGGAACAGGCCCTTCGGCCCACCTAGTCTCTGCCAGCACAGATGCCTCTCTAATCTAATATTTTCTTGCCCCGACACAGTCCATATCCCTCCATTCCCGGCCTGTTCATGTATCTTTCCAGATGCCCCCCCTAAACGCTGTTTTGGGATCTGCTTCCAGCATCTCCTCCGGCAGTGAGTTCCAGACACCCACCACCCTCTGTGCGAAACATTTCCCCTTCGATCATAAGACATAGGAGCAGAATGAGGCCACTCGGCCCATCGAGTCTGCTCCCCCATTCAATCATGGCTGATATTTTTCTCATCCCCATTCTCCTGCCTTTTCCCCATAACCCCTGACCCCCTTATTAATCAAGAACCTATCTATCTCTGTCTCAAAGACACTCAATGACCTGGCCTCCACAGCCTTCTGCGGCAAAGAGTTCCACAGATTCACCACTCTCTGGCTGAAGAAATTCCTCCTCATCTCTGTTTTAAAGGATCGTCCCTTTAGCCTGAGGTTGTGCCCTCTGGTTCCAGTCGCTTAAACTTTCCCCCCCTCTCACTCTCAAACCTACTCCCCAAGTTAGAAACATAGAAACATAGAAAAACTACAGCACAAAACAGGCCCTTCGGCCCCACAAGTTGTGCCGAACATATCCCTACCTTTTAGGCCTACCTATAACCCTCCATCCTATTAAGCTCCATGTACTCATCCAGGAGTCTCTTAAAAGACCCTATTGAGTTTGCCTCCACCACCACTGACGGCAGCCGATTCCACTCACCCACCACCCTCTGTGTCGACCCTGGGGAAAAAGGCCCCGACTTTCCACTCTCTCCAAGCCCGTCATAACCCTTTCCTTAGCTAACCCTCGAGGGCGGCACGGCGGGTTAGCACTCACAGTGCCAGGGACCCGGGTTTGATTCCCGGCTTGGGTCACTGTCTGTGTGGAGTCTGCACGTTCTCCCCGTGTCTGCGTGGGTTTCCTCCGGGTGCTCCGGTTTCCTCCCACAGTCTGAAAGACGTGCTGGTTAGGGTGCATTGGGCCGTGCTAAATTCTCCCTCAGTGTTACCCGAACAGGCGCCGGAGTGTGGCGACTAGGGGACTTTCACAGTAACTTCATTGCAGTGTTAATGTAGCCTAACTTGTGACACTAATAAATGAACTTTTTTTTAAAATACAGAGAGAGAGAGACAGAGAGACAGAGAGAAAGAGAGAGAGAGAGAGACAGAGAGAGTGCGAGACAGAGCAAGAGACAGAGACATAGAGAGAGACACCGAGACGGAGAGAGTGCAAGACAGAGAGAGAGTGCGGGACAGAGAGAATGCGAGACAGAGAGAGTGCGAGACAGAGAGAGAGTGTGAGACAGAGAGAGTGCGAGACAGAGAGAGAGTGCGAGACAGAGAGAGTGCGAGACAGAGAGAGAGTGCGAGACAGAGAGAGTGCGAGACAGAGAGAGAGTGTGAGACAGAGAGAGTGCGAGACTGAGAGAGAGTGTGAGACAGAGAGAGTGCGAGACAGAGAGAGAGTGCGAGACAGAGAGAGAGTGCGAGACAGAGAGAGAGTGTGAGACAGAGAGAGAGTGTGAGACAGAGACAGAGTGCGAGACAGAGAGAGAGTGCGAGACAGAGAGTGTGAGACAGAGAGAGAGTGCGAGACTGAGTGTGAGACAGAGAGAGAGTGCGAGACAGAGAGAGAGTGTGAGACAGAGAGAGAGTGCGAGACTGAGTGTGAGACAGAGAGAGAGTGCGAGACAGAGAGAGAGTGCGAGACAGAGAGAGTGCGAGACAGAGAGAGTGCGAGACAGAGAGAGAGTGCGAGACAGAGAGAGAGTGTGAGACAGAGAGAGAGTGAGAGACAGAGAGAGTGCGAGACAGAGAGAGAGTGCGAGACAGAGAGAGAGTGCGAGACAGAGAGAGTGTGCGAGACAGAGAGAGAGTGTGAGACAGAGAGAGTGCGAGACAGAGAGAGAGTGCGAGACAGAGAGAGTGTGCGAGACAGAGAGAGAGTGCGAGACAGAGAGAGTGTGCGAGACAGAGAGAGAGTGCGAGACAGAGAGAGAGTGCGAGACAGAGAGAGTGTGCGAGACAGAGAGAGAGTGCGAGACAGAGAGAGAGTGCGAGACAGAGAGAGAGTGTGAGACAGAGAGAGAGTGAGAGACAGAGAGAGTGCGAGACAGAGAGAGAGTGCGAGACAGAGAGAGAGTGCGAGACAGAGAGAGAGTGCGAGACAGAGAGAGTGCGAGACAGAGAGAGAGTGTGAGACAGAGAGAGTGCGAGACAGAGAGAGAGTGCGAGACAGAGAGAGTGTGCGAGACAGAGAGAGAGTGCGAGACAGAGAGAGTGTGCGAGACAGAGAGAGAGTGTGAGACAGAGAGAGTGCGAGACAGAGAGAGTGCGAGACAGAGAGAGTGTGCGAGACAGAGAGAGAGTGCGAGACAGAGAGAGTGTGCGAGACAGAGAGAGAGTGTGAGACAGAGAGAGAGTGTGAGACAGAGAGAGAGTGCGAGACAGAGAGAGTGCGAGACAGAGAGAGAGTGCGAGACAGAGAGCGTGTGAGACAGAGAGAGTGCGAGACAGAGAGAGAGTGTGAGACAGAGAGAGAGTGTGAGACAGAGAGAGCGCGAGACAGAGAGAGAGTGCGAGACAGAGAGAGAGTGCGAGACAGAGAGAGAGTGCGAGACAGAGAGAGTGTGAGACAGAGAGAGAGTGTGAGACAGAGAGAGTGCGAGACAGAGAGAGAGTGTGAGACAGAGAGAGCGCGAGACAGAGAGAGAGTGCGAGACAGAGAGAGAGTGCGAGACAGAGAGAGAGTGCGAGACAGAGAGAGTGTGCGAGACAGAGAGAGTGTGAGACAGAGAGAGAGTCTGAGACAGAGAGAGTGCGAGACAGAGAGAGTGTGAGACAGAGAGAGAGTGCGAGACAGAGAGAGTGCGAGACAGAGAGCGAGACAGAGAGAGTCTGAGACAGAGAGAGAGTGCGAGACAGAGAGAGTGTGCGAGACAGAGAGAGAGTGTGAGACAGAGAGAGTGCGAGACAGAGAGAGTGCGAGACAGAGAGAGAGTGTGAGACAGAGAGAGAGTGCGAGACAGAGAGAGAGTGTGAGACAGAGAGAGAGTACGAGACAGAGAGAATGCGAGACAGAGAGAGTGCGAGACAGAGAGAGTGTGAGACAGAGAGAGAGTGTGAGACAGAGAGAGAGTGCGAGATAGAGAGAGAGTGTGAGACAGAGAGAGTGCGAGACAGAGAGAATGCGAGACAGAGAGAGTGCGAGACAGAGAGAGTGTGAGACAGAGAGAGAGTGTGAGACAGAGAGAGAGTGCGAGATAGAGAGAGTGCGACACAGAGAGAGAGTGTGAGACAGAGAGAGAGTGCGAGATAGAGAGAGTGCGACGCAGAGAGAGAGTGCGAGACAGAGAGAGTGCGAGACAGAGAGAGTGTGCGAGACTGAGTGTGAGACAGAGAGAGAGTGCGAGAGAGAGAGTGTGTGAGACAGAGAGAGAGTGCGAGACAGAGAGAGAGTGTGAGACAGAGAGAGAGTGCGAGACAGAGAGAGAGTGCGAGACTGAGTGTGAGACAGAGAGAGAGTGCGAGACAGAGAGAGAGTGCGAGACAGAGAGAGTGCGAGACAGAGAGAGAGTGTGAGACAGAGAGAGTGCGAGATAGAGAGAGTGCGAGACAGAGAGAGAGTGCGAGACAGAGAGAGTGCGAGACAGAGAGAGAGAGACAGAGAGAGTGCGAGACAGAGAGAGAGTGCGAGACAGAGAGAGTGCGAGACAGAGAGAGAGTGTGAGACAGAGAGAGTGCGACACAGAGAGAGAGTGCGACACAGAGAGAGAGTGCGAGACAGAGAGAGAGTGCGAGACAGAGAGAGAGTGCGAGACAGAGAGAGTGCGAGACAGAGAGAGAGTGTGAGACAGAGAGAGTGCGAGACAGAGAGAGAGTGCGAGACAGAGAGAGAGTGCGAGACAGAGAGAGTGTGAGACAGAGAGAGTGCGACACAGAGAGAGTGCGAGACAGAGAGAGAGTGTGAGACAGAGAGAGTGCGACACAGAGAGAGAGTGCGAGACAGTGTGCGAGACAGAGAGAGTGCGAGACAGAGAGAGTGTGAGACAGAGAGAGTGCGACACAGAGAGAGTGCGAGACAGAGAGAGTGCGAGACAGAGAGAGTGCGACACAGAGAGAGAGTGTGAGACAGAGAGAGTGCGAGACAGAGAGAGTGCGAGACAGAGAGAGAGTGCGAGACAGAGAGAGTGTGAGACAGAGAGTGCGAGACAGAGAGAGTGCGAGACAGAGAGAGTGTGAGACAGAGAGAGTGTGCGAGACAGAGAGAGAGTGTGAGACAGAGAGAGTGCGAGACAGAGAGAGAGTGCGAGACAGAGAGAGTGCGAGACAGAGAGAGTGCGAGACAGAGAGAGTGCGAGACAGAGAGAGTGCGAGACAGAGAGAGTGCGAGACAGAGAGAGTGTGAGACAGAGAGAGAGTGCGAGACAGAGAGAGTGCGAGACAGAGAGAGTGCGAGACAGAGAGAGTGTGAGACAGAGAGAGTGCGACACAGAGAGAGTGCGAGACAGAGAGAGAGTGTGAGACAGAGAGAGTGCGAGACAGAGAGAGTGCGAGACAGAGAGAGTGCGAGACAGAGAGAGAGTGCGAGACAGAGAGAGTGTGAGACAGAGAGAGAGTGCGAGACAGAGAGAGTGCGAGACAGAGAGAGTGTGAGACAGAGAGAGTGCGACACAGAGAGAGTGCGAGACAGAGAGAGAGTGCGAGACAGAGAGAGTGCGAGAGAGAGAGAGTGCGAGACAGAGAGAGTGCGAGACAGAGACAGAGTGCGAGACAGAGAGAGAGTGCGAGACAGAGAGAGAGTGTGAGACAGAGAGAGAGTGCGAGACAGAGAGAGTGTGAGACAGAGAGAGTGCGACACAGAGAGAGTGCGAGACAGAGACAGAGTGCGAGACAGAGAGAGAGTGCGAGACAGAGAGAGAGTGTGAGACAGAGAGAGAGTGCGAGACAGAGAGAGTGTGAGACAGAGAGAGTGCGACACAGAGAGAGTGCGAGACAGAGAGAGTGCGAGACAGAGAGAGTGCGACACAGAGAGAGTGCGAGACAGAGAGAGTGTGCGAGACAGAGAGAGAGTGTGAGACAGAGAGAGAGTGCGAGACAGAGAGAGAGTGCGAGACAGAGAGAGTGTGAGACAGAGAGAGTGCGACACAGAGAGAGTGCGAGACAGAGACAGAGTGCGAGACAGAGAGAGTGCGAGACAGAGAGAGAGCGCGAGACAGAGAGAGTGCGACACAGAGAGAGAGTGCGACACAGAGAGAGTGCGAGACAGAGAGAGAGTGCGAGACAGAGAGAGAGTGTGAGACAGAGAGAGAGTGCGAGACAGAGAGAGAGCGCGACACAGAGAGAGAATGCGAGACAGAGAGAGAATGCGAGACAGAGAGAGTGTGCGAGACAGAGAGAGAGTGCGAGACAGAGAGAGAGTGCGAGACAGAGAGAGAGTGCGAGATAGAGAGAGTGCGAGACAGAGAGAGCGCGAGACAGAGAGAGAATGCGAGACAGAGAGAGAGTGCGAGACAGAGCGTGTGAGACAGAGAGAGTGCGAGACAGAGAGAGAATGCGAGACAGAGAGAGAGTGCGAGACAGAGAGAGTGCGAGACAGAGAGAGAGTGCGAGACAGAGAGAGAGTGTGAGACAGAGAGAGAGTGCGAGACTGAGAGAGTGTGCGAGACAGAGAGAGAGTGTGAGACAGAGAGAGAGTGCGAGACAGAGAGAGAGTGTGAGACTGAGAGAGTGTGCGAGACAGAGAGAGTGTGCGAGACAGAGAGAGTGTGCGAGACAGAGAGAGAGTGCGAGACAGAGAGAGAGTGCGAGACAGAGAGAGAGTGCGAGACAGAGAGAGTGCGAGACAGAGAGAGTGCGAGACAGAGAGAGAGTGCGAGACAGAGAGAGAGTGCGAGACAGAGAGAGTGCGAGACAGAGAGAGAGTGCGAGACAGAGAGAGAGTGCGACACAGAGAGAGAGTGCGAGACAGAGAGAGAGTGCGAGACAGAGAGAGTACGAGACAGAGAGAGTGCGAGACAGAGAGAGAGTGCGAGACAGAGAGAGAGTGCGAGAGAGAGAGAGAGTGCGAGACAGAGAGAGTACGAGACAGAGAGAGTGTGCGAGACAGAGAGAGTGTGCGAGACAGAGAGAGTGCGAGACAGAGAGAGAGTGCGAGACAGAGAGAGTGTGAGACAGAGAGAGTGTGAGACAGAGAGAGAGTGCGAGACAGAGAGAGTGTGCGAGACAGAGAGAGAGTGTGAGACAGAGAGAGTGTGCGAGACAGAGAGAGTGTGCGAGACAGAGAGAGAGTGCGAGACAGAGAGAGAGTGCGAGACAGAGAGAGAGTGCGAGACAGAGAGAGTGCGAGACAGAGAGAGTGCGAGACAGAGAGAGAGTGCGAGACAGAGAGAGAGTGCGAGACAGAGAGAGTGCGAGACAGAGAGAGAGTGCGAGACAGAGAGAGAGTGCGACACAGAGAGAGAGTGCGAGACAGAGAGAGAGTGCGAGACAGAGAGAGTACGAGACAGAGAGAGTGCGAGACAGAGAGAGAGTGCGAGACAGAGAGAGAGTGCGAGAGAGAGAGAGAGTGCGAGACAGAGAGAGTACGAGACAGAGAGAGTGTGCGAGACAGAGAGAGTGTGCGAGACTGAGAGAGTGTGCGAGACAGAGAGAGTGCGAGACAGAGAGAGAGTGCGAGACAGAGAGAGAGTGTGCGAGACAGAGAGAGAGTGCGAGACAGAGAGAGTGTGCGAGACAGAGAGAGAGTGCGAGACAGAGAGAGAGTGCGAGACAGAGAGAGAGTGCGAGACAGAGAGAGAGTGCGAGACAGAGAGAGAGTGCGAGACAGAGAGAGAGTGCGAGACAGAGAGAGAGTGCGAGACAGAGAGAGTGCGAGACAGAGAGAGAGTGCGAGACAGAGAGAGAGTGCGAGACAGAGAGAGAGTGCGAGACAGAGAGAGAGTACGAGACAGAGAGAGATTGCGAGACAGAGAGAGTACGAGACAGAGAGAGTGCGAGACAGAGAGAGAGTGCGAGACAGAGAGAGAGCGAGACAGAGAGAGTGCGAGACAGAGAGAGAGTGCGAGACAGAGAGAGTGTGCGAGACAGAGAGAGTGCGAGACAGAGAGAGCGCGAGACAGAGAGAGTGCGAGACAGAGAGAGTGCGAGACAGAGAGAGTGCGAGACAGAGAGAGTGGGAGCGACACAGGGAGAGAGAGTGGGAGCGACATAGAGAGTGGGAGCACCCCCTAGTCCGGGTTTCCCGGTGCTGATGGGTTTATTCATCGGGAAATCCCCTGCCGATCCCTCAGCCAGCCAATGGGGAGGGGCCTCCTCCCAGCGCGGTTAAACACGGGGTGAGTTACTCGGTAAGTTGGAGACGAGGGGGAGGGTCGGGTTAGGGTCCATATGGGTTCGGGTTAGCCAGCTGTTTGTCAAACACACTGCGCGAGAGTGTGAGGTGACAGGCTTCGGAAGGAGTAATTCAGCGAGGAAGTACTCAGTGAACGGTGGGAGTCTGGGACGTTCCGTGGAAGAAAGGGACCTTGGCGGGTTCGTCCACAGATCCCGGAAGGCGGCGGAGGGGCAGGTTAGTCGGGAGGTGAAAAAGGCAGATGGCACTCTCACATTTACCAATCGGGGTGTAGATTACAAAAGCAGAGAGGTCACGATGGAGTTGTATAGAACTTTGGTGAGGCCACAGCTGGAGTACTGTGTGCAGTTCTGGTCGCCACATTATAGGAAGGATGTGATTGCACTGGAGGGGGTGCAGAGGAGATTCACCAGGACGCTGCCTGGGACGGAGCATTTAAGTTATGAAGAGAGGTTGGATAGGCTTGGGTTGCTTTCTCTGGAGCAGAGAAGACTGAGGGGTGACCTGATCGAGGTGTTCGAGATTATGAGGGACATGGACAGAGTGGATAGGGAGCGGCTGTTCCCCTGAGTCGAAGAGTCACTCACGAGGGGTCATAGCTTCAAGGTGAGGGGCGGGAGGTTTAGGGAGGCATTTGAGGATAATCTTTTTTCCCCAGAGGGTGGTGAGGGTCTGGAATGCGCTGCCCGGGAGGGTGGTGGAGGCGGGATGCCTCACATCCTTCAACAAGTACCTGGGTGAGAACTTGGCGCGTCCTAACATCCAGGGCTACGGGCCAAAGGCTGGGAAATGGGATGAGGTGGGAGGTCAGGTGTTCCTCAGATGCCGGAGTGGACTCGATGGGACTCTGCTGCACCGTATGATTCTATGAACCTGAGGCAGACACACACACGCAAACACAGACACACGCAAACACACACACGTGTCTCTGCCTACACGGAGTCCATTTCTCCAATCCAGCCACCAATTGTTGGTACATTCCAGCTCCCCTCAGCGCATTCCTGCACCTCCCCAGGCGAGTGCGGCTAGCGCACTACTCACTGGCCTGTGCCTCAAGGATCCAATTACAGAGCAACACCTAACCACCACCAGGAAGTCATCTGTTAAATATCAAATCCCCCCTTCAAAACATGCAGCGGCAATCGTGGGGGCTCAGATTTCAAACCAGTCTTTAGAATGTCCCCTTCTGCCACACAGAACTACAACTGTTACCCTGAGAGAGAGGGACAAAGCTTCAACGCAGGGAAGGAGTGCCGCA
>NW_027593486.1:25000-27500 GCF_964213995.1 Mustelus asterias
CTGTACAGTTACACAGTGAGTGATCCTTACCCTGCTGAATAAACAGTGACTCTGTACAGTTACACAGTGAGTGATCCTTACCCTGCTGAATAAACAGTGACTCTGTACAGTTACACAGTGAGTGATCCTTACCCTGCTGAATAAACAGTGACTCTGTACAGTTACACAGAGAGTGATCCTTACCCTGCTGAATAAACAGTGACTCTGTACAGTTACACAGTGAGTGATCCTTACCCTGCTGAATAAACAGTGACTCTGTACAGTTACACAGTGAGTGATCCTTACCCTGCTGAAAAAACAGTGACTCTGTACAGTTACACAGTGAGTGATCCTTACCCTGCTGAATAATCAGTGTCTCTGTACAGTTACACAGTGAGTGATCCTTACCCTGCTGAATAAACAGTGACTCTGTACAGTTACACAGTGAGTGATCCTTACCCTGCTGATAAAACAGTGACTCTGTACAGTTACACAGTGAGTGATCCTTACCCTGCTGAATAATCAGTGTCTCTGTACAGTTACACAGTGAGTGATCTTTACCCTGCTGAATAAACAGTGACTCTGTACAGTTACACAGTGAGTGATCCTTACCCTGCTGAATAAGCAGTGACTCTGTACAGTTACACAGTGAGTGATCCTTACCCTGCTGAATAAGCAGTGACTCTGTACAGTTACACAGTGAGTGATCCTTACCCTGCTGAAATAACAGTGACTCTGTACGATCCTTACCCTGCTGAATAAACAGTGTCTCTGTACAGTTACACAGTGAGTGATCCTTACCCTGCTGAATAAACAGCGACTCTGTACAGTTACACAGTGAGTGATCCTTACCCTGCTGAATAAACACTGACTCTGTACAGTTACACAGTGAGTGATCCTTACCCTGAATAAACAGTGACTCTGTACAGTTACACAGTGAGTGATCCTTACCCTGCTGAATAAACAGTGACTCTGTGCAGTTACACAGTGAGTGATCCTTACCCTGAATAAACAGTGACTCTGTACAGTTACACAGTGAGTGATCCTTACCCTGCTGAATAAACACTGACTCTGTACAGTTACACAGTGAGTGATCCTTACCCTGCTGAATAAACAGTGACTCTGTGCAGTTACACAGTGAGTGATCCTTACCCTGCTGAATAAACATGTATACAGCGAGTGACATTCACGGGGAGGTGTGTTACAGAGCGGATGTAACAGTGAGAGTGATGAGTTGATTAGTGACACGCAGAGAAGAATCTGTGATATCCACCTGCGATACCCAGCTGTGTGAGATGTGTTGGCCTGAGTGTAACAGAGCGCTGGGATGTGATATTTAGGGGGCCATTGTAACATACCCAGCGGGTTCGGGGGGGTTTGGGGTGGGAGGGGGGGGATAGTGGATGCAGCCAGTCACTGAGCGCAGACCAAGACAACGTGTGAGACGGGCTCCTGGGGACCCGGTTAAATTACACACACAGCAATCCTCCAGTAACGATGAGTGTTTGGGGGAGCATTAAACGGTCGCTCTGCAATAATCACCTGCCATTTGCACTTTCCAAAAGTCAAATATTAAAGCAAGCAGCTCTAACCGCCCCGTCTGGATAAATCAACCCAGCCGCATAAATACCGTGATTCCCACAGCAAGTCAGAATCCTGCGGAGAGTAACTCACCCCCTGACTCCCCCCAAAGCCTGTCCACCATCTACAAGGCACAAGTCAGGAGTGTGATGGAACACTCCCCACTCGCCTGGATGGAGCGGCTCCAACAACACTCAAGAAGCTCGACCCTATCCAGGACAAAGCAGCCCCGCTTGATTGGCCCCCCATCCACAAACACTCACTCCCTCCACCACCGACGCTCAGTAGCAGCGTGTGTCCCATCTACAAGATGCACCGCAGCGACTCACCAAGGCTCCTTAGGCAGCAACTTCCAAACCCACAACCTCTACCATCTAGGAGGACAAGGGCAGCAGACACATGGGGAACATCCCCATAGAAAAACAGAGAATCATAGAATCCCGACAATGCAGGAGGAGGCCATTGGGCCCATCGAGTCTGCACCGACCTCAATCCCACCCAGGCCCTCTCCCCGTAACCCCATGTATTTACCCTAGCTGGTCCCCCCGACACTAAGGGGCAATTTAGCACGGCCAATCCACCCAACACGCACATCTTTGGACACCAAGGGACAATTTAGCACGGCCAATTGAACTAACCTGCACATCTTTGGACACTAAGGGGCAATTTAGCACGGCCAATCCACCTAACCTGCACATCTTTGGACACTAAGGGGCAATTTAGCATGGCCAATCCACCTAACCTGCACATCTTTGGACACTAAGGGGCAATTTAGCATGGCCAATCCCCCTAACCCGCACATCTTTGGACACTAAGGGGCAATTTAGCATGGCCAATCCCCCTAACCCGCACATCTTTGGACACTAAGGGGCAATTTAGCACGGCCAATCCCCCTAACCTGCACATCTTTGGACACTAAGGGACAATTTAGCATGGCCAA